>NC_090440.1:1552772304-1552878534 GCF_031143425.1 Pleurodeles waltl
CTGAGGGAAGGTGCTGAACAGTGACTGGGGAAAATTACAATTTACCTTCACTGAGTACTTTACCTCAGGGAATGTGCTGGACAGAGACTGGAGGGCAAAATTACCATTTTAACTCAGCTAAGTAATTACCAAAAGGAAGGTGCTGGACAGTGACTGGGGGTGCAACATTACTATTCTAACTCCATCAACTGCTTACCTCTGAGAATGTGCTAGGCAGAAATTGGGAGACAAAACTATTATTTTAACTCTACTATGTACTTACCTCAAGGAAGGCGCTGGACAGTGACTCGGGCAAAATTACTATTTCAACTACGCCAAGCACTTACATTAGGTAAGATGCTGGACAATGACTGGGGGGTAAAATTGCTATTCTAACTCCACCAAGTACTTACCTCAGGGAAGGTTGTGGACAGTGACTGGGAGGCAGGATTACTATTGTAACAGCGCTGACTACTTACCTCTTTTTTCCCTTTCAGACATTAAAATACAACAATTTGCATACACAAAAAAATTTAAGAAAATCAACAATACTTAAGTAAGTGATTCAACAAAAAAATTACTTAATGCAAACAAAGCAGACACTCAACAAAATCATAAAATATTTTAACATTTTCTTTCTAACCTTTAATAGATATAGAAGAAAGAAGATTTGTGGCCAAACAGAAAACCTCTGCAATTCACCTCTGAATCTGTGGAACCACATAGGAGCAGGAAAAAAAACTTAACAGGTAATACACTTTTACAAACAATTATAAACTGCTAATCCTAATAGCTTTCTTTCCACAACACATAACCCCAACACTTCATTTTCTCTCTTTTTCAACAGGTTTTCCCCCTCAACAGACTTCATCAATTAACAATATATATGTGTTTCTTAGCAAGCAAAATGTCACCAATGATCACTAAAAATGCAAAATCCTAAATAAGCAAACAACATGCAATCAAGATGATGAAACAGGCTGCTAAAGTACGGTGGCTACATTTGTTATAAGGAGACATTAACTGAGTCCAGGACTCATTGGAGGTGTGGTGAGTATTTTTCATCTCGTTGTAAAGGTAGAGAGGTTACTCTGGGTGACACTGTGGAAAGGACAACCAAGCATATCCATTCTGCCTCCGCAATGGCGATTGAAGATAGGGAGAACATGGAACAAATAAAAGTACTAGCATCCCCCTCTAATGAATGCTGTGGCTCAGTTTTGAGAGAGGCAAGCCAAAACATCCCCATACATGACGCTAATAGTATGCCCACAAATATGCCCACAATACCCAAGTTAAGGAGAATGGTTCAGAGACAAAACAGACAAGTAATGCCCAAAGAATAACATGACAATCTAACTCTGATAATAACATCCCCCGAAAGAACAGTTAATTTTACTAATGAGCCGTCCCTACTGTATGACAACAAGAACCCTCTCAAATGATTACTAATTTTTAGTACAATCCATAACTTAGTAAACCTGGAGACTACTGAAATTTGGATGAAGGATAGTACTTTTAAATCAGCTCCCCTTCCATTCACCCATATTTACACTATTCATGCCAATATTAACAACACAACTGTTCCATTAATGTACAGCTTAGTCCCTGACAAGCAACTTACACTGAATGTTTATCAATAATAAAATCCAGTGAATAAAAGTCCTAGGAAAATTATAATTAATTTTGAAGTGCAGATGATTAATACAATTACTAAAATTAATCCAGACACACAAATTTAGGATTTGTTTTCATTTTTCCCAGGCAAAGAATTAATGCCAGAGTATTAATACACATTCCCACCCATTAACCCTATATCTTTTATGTCCCTTCCTAATGGTTATTTGTCAAGTTTTTAAAATATTTTGTGAAATAATTTTAGCATACATAACCTACAAATCATGTTTTAAACAATTAATGCTCAGATAGTAAAGTTAGTACCTGAGTATTAATATACTTTTCAACCTAATACCCCTAAATTACTTATATCCCATCCCTAAAAGTTAGTTTTCTAGTTTCTAAAGTATTTTTAAGAATAATCCTTGAAATTAAAACCCTATAAATTCTATTTTGTAAAAATGAGCACTAGTATATTACAATAAATACCTGCATATTAAAACACTTCTCCACCCTTATATCTTTTACATCCTGTCTCTAAAGGTTGATTTTCTTGTTTCTAAAATAGTTTTTGAAAATAATTTTAATATTTAAAATCATATGAATTTGGGTTTTAAAAAACAATACTCAGGTATTGAAGTTACTGCCTGAGAATCAATACACTTCTCCACTCAGTACCCCTATATTACTTACATCCCATCCCAAACGGTTATTTTTCTAGTTTCTAAAATATGTTTTAAAATATTTGTATCATTTATAAACCTATGAATGTATCTTTTATACATTGTTACTCAGGTATTCAAGTTAATACCTGATTATTAAAACACTTCCCTACCCAATACCCCTATATCCCTACATCCCATTCCACAAATCCTTATATATAAATATATAACCTATGTATAGACCTTTAAAATATTTCCCAAAATGCACCAGCATTTTTAATCAGACATCGGCCCATACTTACATCTACTTACCTAAATACTTACCCAATAATGTGGGTTAAAGGTATGTGTGGTAAAGGCATGTTTGATAAAGGCATTTGTGGTAAAGGTATATGCATGGTATTGGCATGCGTGGTAAAGGCATATGCTTTGTAATGACTGCGTGGTAAGTGTAATGCGTGGTAAACACCGCGTGGTAAAGGTTCTTTCCCTTCTGGGTAATGTATGACAGAACAACATAGACCTTTATCACACAGTCTTTACCATGCATATACTACTATCACGCACGTCTTTACCACACATGTCATTATAAGCCAGTGATACTCAAAGTATTGCCCAGGAGCTGCATGCTGCCCTCCTGACCTTTACATGTAACCCTCTGGTAAAGAGCAGCACTGCACTGCTGTGTGCTTGACTCAGCACTAACATTGGAAATATATTAAATAAACAGGAAAGCATTCATTTAAAGGGTAATTAAAATTAAACAAAGGAAGTAACTAGGGTCTCCTGCACCACTTAACATTAGGAACACCTTCACTGATAAAGACATCTGCGGCAAAAGTGTACAAGTATGATAAAGTGTGTTAATAATTCAAAAAGTGTATTTCATTAACACGCAGAACCGTTTCACCTTAGTGCATCAGATTATCAATGCATTGAGAAGTATTTATTTTTAAAGTGATAGTTTTCAAACATGAATTGAGAAACATTCATTCTTCCCCCCCACCCTGATAACAATGCCAAAATAGTGTACTATGGGCAAGTCAATTGTTATGTGCGCTTTTTCGGGCTGGGCTTTCAATTATACATGAACAACATATAATTTATCAAATCAAAAACTGGAGAAGGTTTTGTACAGCACACATTCAGAAGTCATGTATTTCGAGGTCCTCAAATGTGATAATGAAGAAAAAGGAGGGAAAGTGAAATAAAACAATTGCCTAGGATAAGACAGTTTGGTTACATGGGGAAGCCTGGATTAATCAAAATGTTTGGTTTCACATTGTGCAACTCAGACCTTAGATGTATATACCACTCTACTCTTATACTCACCTTACCACCAACGCCCCCTACCCCTGACCGCCACCCTGCTGGTATCAATGTGGCCTGTAGACCAAATTTTGCGGCCCTTGGGAAAATGCTCACGAGTACCCTTTTTTATAAGCATTGGAATGACTGCATGGTAAGTGCAATGCATTGTAAAGACTGAGGGCCTGATTACAACTTTGGAGGACGGAGTTAATCCGTCCTAAATGTGACGGATATACCACCGACCATATTACGAGTCTATTATATCCTATGGAACACGTAATACGGTATGTGGTATATCCGTCACTATTGGGACGGATTAACACCGTCCTCCAAAGTTGTAATCAGGCCCTGAGTGTTAAAGGTTGTTTCCCTTCTGGTAGCCTTGTAATATAGGAAGACGCTTATAACACATAAGGATCAGAGGAATTGAACTTCCATGACAACATCTCTGAGGTCTACAGTCATTCTGGAAATACGGTTACTTAACAAGAAACCATATTGTAGCAACCATCAAGGAACTTAAAAAATATATAAAATGAAAACTCACTTGCAGAAACTGGTCTTATCTACAAGACATATACGTGTGCACAGGACCCCTCCCCATCAAATTGTTTGATTCCATCAAACTTTATTGCTAAGTTTGCAGACCACTCAGGCACGAGAAACAAAAAGAGGTCTGCCATTACAAAGAAGGGGTCATGTATTAAATCTTTAAAACAACAGTTGATACAGAAATGCTTTGAATCAGTAGCAACCTTAGGCAAAACAACTTACCACTCATCTCCACAAAAAAGGTGCCCTTGTTGCAAATGCTTCAAATAATGCTGGAGTTAAGAACAACAATACCCTGAACTCAATTGCTATAGCTGCTCAACTAAATACTGTTCCAGGTATCATGGGATCTTTGCTTTTTTTCTTAACAGATTCTAAGTATGGCCATGAGCCAATTGAGACTTGTTGTATGTTGTTTTTATGTCACATAACATTTATCGCTGTGTCTATCATTCTTAGCTGTTATGATCCAAATAGATACTATGCATGTGCCACCCCAGGTGCATCTAGAATGTAGAACCCCAGGAGTAATTTTCCAAGTGGGTCTGATTGGATGTGGCCAGGAATACTGTGCTATTGAAAAAAATACTTATTCAGTTTTTTTGCTTGGATTTGTGAACTCAAAAGAGGCGATGATTGGATAAGTACCAGCTAGATGTTGCAGCCCAGGTTCGGTATTATCTCCTTGAGCCCAGGTGAAATTGTGACAATCTACTTTCTCAAAATATCAATGCTGGACATTGTGTTATGTATAGATATTACCCTATTAAACGTGGGGTTGCTGTTTTTAGGTACTGTCAAGAAACAACTTCTACAGGAAGTGTAAACAACACTTACTGCATTTTTTAATTGTGTGGTCATGCGCGCTTAATTGCATCATGTCCTGTAGCTACATGTATTGTTGATATCGAGCACTAGCTACAGGTAGAGGCTTCTTGATTTTGGATTGATGGAGCCCTGTCTAAAGTTCATCATCACACTGTGTCAGTGCACGGTGTACATTGGCATGGCACCATCTTGTTTTTTTTCTTTCAAAAGAGGAAGACAGAAGCATTTACAATGTGCATGCACCCAGCTTCCAATCAATATATACCAAAAGAACAAGGGGACTGAATGCACTAGCCCATGCGGTACCTATACAATTATGTCTGCTCAGAAGAAATTCATTTTTCTAGTAAAAAGTCCCTCACCCATTGATGGTTTTATTAGTGTCATGCTACACCATCAAGTCCCCACCTGATCCATTTAAGTAGCTGGGTGGGATCAACCTTGAAAAATTCAAGAGAGCTTTTTAGTGGTAACTTTTTGGCACCTGTATGTTAAAAATGTCTAGGGGTACACTGACCAGAATCAACCTTAGTTCTATCAGTGAGTATGGTAGCTTTACCCCTGGCAAGATTATGTCATGAGGCCTGTGCATGGACTCACTACAGCTATGCCTCATTTTTAGCACTCTAGAAATGATGGTGTCTTTGCCATGCATTGTTGTACATTGCACATTTTTTCGTTTGTGTCATTGGTTTTAAACACACTGTAATTACACTTGCTGTGCATCCACATTCCTGGGATTCTGTCTGTACAGTCTTTGACTGCTCAGTGGGCAAAAGTGCCAGGTGTTATTTTCTGTCCATTCAGCAATCGTTCTCAGGCTTTTATAGACATAACACAGTAGCTCTTCATTGTATTAAGCTAACATTATAAATTAGGTCCTGTAGTATTTATTTTTAGAGAGGAGGGTTCCAGAATAGCTGACATGTCTGTGGAACTGATGCCCTCCGGGGCATGCACCCTGTGTAAGCTGAGCTTACACGTCCCTATGAGGACAACTTGACTACGCAAACAGAGTTATGGGGTTCTCCGCTCCCAGATATCGTAAATAATAATAATAATAAGCCTTCTTGCGCATACAATTACAGAGTAGGCTCAGGCCACTAGATTTGAATTATGGTGACACTATTGTGTCATACAGTTTTCTAACTGCTATTCTGATTTTCACTGTTATTGCCAGCATTGTAATTGTATCTCATTTGCTTCATATTAGACTGTGTTAGTTGCAATACATATATTGTGTACTTTCATTGTGCCTTTTTACTGTTGCTATGGATATGTATGACTGAGATAATGTATGAAAATGACTGACCTGTTTTTCACTGTTCCCTGAGAAAGATGGATAGAGTGTTGTGCCTTTTGGATTGCCACAATTACTTGTCACTCTGTAAGGTTTGGAGGGCAAGTAAGGCACTGTGAGCTAATCAGGTATTTTGATGTGACAGTACTGATTTGGCAGAAGTGGAGCAGTCCCTGCATTCTGACGCTCTGTTGTCCTAAGGCACAGTTTTGAAAAAGCAGATTCCCTGCGACAATTAAAAACAACCAGAGGTGTTTGTAGCATTCTCTATGTACTCCAACATCATATATTAGGTAATAAGTTAGGTCTACATGTTTCAGCCTTTAACTCCTTTTATGCATGGGATTTCTGGAAGCTGTCCCATGCCACAGTACTTGTGTGTGTCGGACGGCTCCCAGCCATCCAGCGCACAAGGCAGGAAATCTCTCTGGTACGGGCACCAGGGAGATTTCCTGCTCAAAGAAAAAGCCTCAGGAGAGATCTTCCTGAGCTCCAGAGGCTGTTTCTTTGTTTTCTCTGAAATGATGATCAGTGTGCATGGTGCACTGACATCATTTCACTGAAAACAAAAGTAAAAAGAGCTGGTTGACTATCTCAGCTACTCGAGCATCCCCTTCCAATGGTACTGTTCCTTAGTGGATCACTGCTTGGGGATCACTGCAGGAAGGGCGATCACAAAGCAGGTATCCATTCCACTAGACACCAGAGAGGGAGGAGTGGCCCCTTGGGCAAGGACATTAGCTCCCCCTATTTTGTTTTGGCCAATTCAGTCTTTCTGCACCCTCTGGGGCATCTGTGGGTAATAGCCCCTGATCTGTTCCCCAAGGGGGCAGAAAGCCCATTAGGCACCCAGAATTTGTTTTTTCATATGTAGGAGTGAAGGCTGCCCAAAATGGGCATGCCAATCCCCCAGATCCCTCAAACACAAATGGGCACAGTCTTTCTTCTCCCTCGGGGCACATGGGCGTTATTAATCCCGATCTTCTCCCTGGGGGGGGGGCAGTGAGCACACTAGACACCAGGGACTGTTATGTATGTTAGTATAAGGGTGGCGGCTTCCCAAAATAGGCATGGCAATGCGCACCCCAAAAATTGGCACAGTCTTTCTGCCCCCACGGGGGGCAGATAGTGATTATTACCTCAAATCTGCCCCTGAGGGGAGGAAAGAAAGCCCTCTAGACACCAGGGAACATTTTTTAATTTTTTGTTTTTAAAAGAGGCGTCAGGGCATAGAGACCATAGAAATAATTGGGGACAAAGGGCCATATGTACAAACACATTTTCCCATAGACACAGAATGGGTAAACCCCTTTGCTACATCTGGCCCAAAGTCTTTCTGTCTTCCTGAGGGGAAGATGGGGGTAATAGCTCCCAATCTGCTCCCTGATGAGGCGGACAGCCCACTAGACGCCAACAAATTAAACTGGGCTTAGCACCAGTGGCAGGAATGGATCTAACTGAGCTCAATAGTAGTCTCCACGCAAGGGCTCCCATTGTCCTTGGTTTGATCCATGCCTGTCACGGCACTAAGTCCATCCACACAAGTGGGGTAGTAGATTTATCTGCATAGGTTTGGCAATACTGGGTGGTAGGAACTTTGTGGATTTCTGCAGATTCCAGAAGTTTCCATCACAAAAATGTGAGGACAATACATTATTTCAGGCAAAGTTGGAGATTTGCAGGGCATTGTGGGTAAAAAAAAAACGAATGGGATCTACACAAGTCACACCTTCCTAGATGTCCTTAGGTGGTTTTTAAAAAAGTACAGGTTAGCTAGGTTTCCATAGGTGCTGGCTGAGCTAGGGTCCAAAACCTAGAGCTAACCACATCGGAAAAAGAAAGTCAGTTTTCAGAGGAAAAATGCGATGTGTCCATGTTGTGTTTTAGGCCGTTTGCTGTTGCGGGTTCTAGTCCTAACCACACATGTCAGGTAACATTTTTTATTTTAAGTTTTAAAGAGAAAGTTTATTGAATACAATATACAATATACAATATACAAAAGATATAAACACATTTGATAGCAAGAGAGAAATAAAACAATAACAGTTCAATTTCCTAAGAGGTACAATAATAAGAAGCACAATAAATATATTAGTACTTTAAATCACAAATATATATACATATATGAAATATATTAGTAGAAAGAGTTATAAATAGTAGGATTTAGTACAATAAAAAAAGTAAAGAGAAACAATTCATGGCGGTTTAGAAACCTCCTCATTTCTAGGGAAATGATTACACGAAGAGTAAGCCAAAGAGTTTAGGTAATTCGTAAAAGGTAACCATAACATGTCTCTTTTAATACCCAGGGATACAGGGTAAACATAAGCTCTATCCACCCGATGGTTGTAACATACACCATACCACCAAGCCTGAAAGGATAATTGAAAGGAGTCCTTCGAAATTTTCATAATGTGTTGAAAAGCAACTGCCAACAATAAATCTAAAATTACAATAGAACTTTTTGGGAAACGTAAAAAGTCAGCAGCTAGGCTGCCTAAAAATATGTTTGTAAAAGTTAAGGAAAGTTGAGTTTTAAAAATAGTATTAATTTGATTCCATACTTTAACCCAAAATTGAAAAGTATATGGACACTCAAAGAGCATGTGTTTAAGATCTGAAACCGGCTTACTACAAGACCAACAAGAGGGCGAAAGGTTAAAGTTCATTTTATGTAAAGATGAAGATGTAATTAATTACCTATTATATATAAAAAATAAAGTTTGAATTGCATTAGCTGCTCTTGAGGTCGTTCGTATTTTAATCTACACTTTATTCCATAAAGAAGGTGAAAGTGAAATAGCCAAATCTTTTTCCCATCGTATTTCTATTGCTGATTTAGGTCTTTCTTCAGGAAGAGCTGTAATTGTTTGATAAATACTAGAAGCTGATGCAGATTGTAATAAGTTCTTAATTAGGGAAGGACCAATGGTATTTGCTGAACTGGAAAAGATTGATGAAAAGTATATACAACATTTATTAGAGCATCATATTTCTTATTAAAAGAGGATGGAAATGAAAAAAGAAAATGTGCTTGTTCAAAAGAAAGAAGGGAATCATTGTCAAAGAGTTGATAAACCCATCTTAACCCCTTCAAATGCCACGATTTCCAGTAGATGGTTTTATTATTCAACTTGATGAGTTTGTTATACCCGATTGACGAATTCAGAAATTGCCCCTTGTCTCCACTGTGTGAATGTCAAGGGGCGGGGGTTTCGCGCTATGCTAGAGGAGTGGCGATTCTGATACGTAAGGGGCTGCAGTGGGGTACTGATCGTGTAATTGTGGATCCAGAGGGGCGTTATGTGTTGATGAATGGCACCCTGTTGGATCAACCCTGTCGGCTGGTGGCTGTGTATGGCCCAAATGTTGATGATCCTGTTTTTTTCTGTGAGCTGTGGTGCCTGATTGAATCACGGGGGCATGTATCTGTGAGGGCGATTTCAATGTTGTTCTGGATCCTGAGTGGGATCGGGAGAGTGCGGCTAGACCTCGGCATTCAGCTGCTGCTGCGGCATTGCAGACTGTCATGTGTGATGGTGCCCTGGTTGATTTATGGAGGGTGAAACATGGGGATGAGAGAGAGGGCATCTGTGTTAATTATGTTCATAGCTGCTGGTCACGCTTAGATCGATGGTTGGGCACTCGAGATGTTGAGATGTGGACGCGGTCGGTGGATCATCTGGCTCGGACCCTCTCGGACCACTCCCCGGTCCTACTGCGGCTTTCCAGAGTTGGAGCCCCGAGTGCTGCGTTTGCCCGGCGCTTGCCACGTGGGCCGCTTCGGGACGAGGCATTTCGAGGAGAGATTCGTTGGGCCATTATGAATTTCTTTGCTGAGAATCGCGGGTCGGTTGACTCGGCGGGAACGCTCTGGGAAGCCTTTAAATTGGTCATTCGGGGAGAGTGTCTTGCTAAGCAGCATGGGGTGCTCCGCACGCTGCGGAGGGAATTGGCCGAGCTGGAGGGGCGGATATCAGAGTTAGAGATTAAATTGGTGACGAACTGGGTGAGTGAAACGGTGGCGGCTCTGAGTGATGCGGTTTTTAGATATGAGGAGGCCGCGCAACGGGAAGTTTGTTTTCTGGGTAAATATGCCAGAGCCCGGTGTTATGGGGAAGGGGACAGGGCCGGTCAGACACTGGCGAATCTGCTGCGCAAGCCTTGGGCGAGTGGATATCTAACTGGCATCGATGGGCAGGGAGCGGGGACTGGGCACTGAAGGTGTAATGCAAGTTTTTGCCCGCTATTTTGCAGATCTGTATTCTGCTCCCTCTGAGTGTAATCTTGATGCAGCACAGGCTTATTTTTCAGAGATTAGTTTGCTTTGGTTCGAGGATGCTCACAGGGCCTATTTTGATGAGCCTTTCTCAGTGGAGGAGGTCAAGGCAGTTATCAGCGGGCTGCCTGGTGAGAAGGCCCCTGGTTTGGATGGCCTAACCCCTGCCTTTTATAAGGAGTACGCTGATATTCCAGCTCCTTATCTGTTAGAGGTTTATGCTGAGGCCTTGGAGACAGGGTCTCTTCCTGCGTCCTTGAGGGAAGCATTGATTGTCACGATTCTCAAACCTGGCAAGGACCAGTACAGCTGTGACTCGTACCGTCCACTGTCTATGATCAATGTGGATAACAAAATACTTGCTAAGTTGTTGGCGCTGCGGTTGCAGCCTCTGATGGCGCGTTTGGTGCTCCCGGACCAGTCTGGCTTTGTGCCGGAGCAGTCGACGATGCACAATCTTCGCACCTTTTTCGCGATGCTGAGTGGCCTTGCGTCGGGTGACGAGGCTGCTGCTGTGTTTTTGGATGCGACAAAGGTATTCAATTCTTGGGCCTGTTTGCGCTCTTGGGCAGGGTGGGCATGAGTGCCAGGTTTATTAAATTGATCCGCTTGTTGTATTCGGGCCCGGTTGCGCGCTTCAGATTGAACGGTTGTATCTCGGAGCCCTTCCCTGTGGCCTGGGGGACCCGTCAGGGATGCCCTTTGTCTCCGCTTCTATTTGCTATCGCCATGGAGCCGCTCACGGCTCATCTGCGGCAGCATCACAATCATAGGGGTCTGCAATTTCGGCAGCGACCGATTTTAATCTCGTTGTATGCGGATGATATCGCGCTGTATGTGCGGAAGCCGGGTGTGAATATGGATGTTCTGTTGACTGAGGTTGTTCACTTTGGCGGCTTCTCGGGCATTACAATGAATTGGTCTAAGTCGGTGGTGCTTCCCCTTACTAGCGGTACAGCACGCGACTCGTTGCGGTATCCAGTTGTATGGGCGGAGGGTCCGGTTCGGTACTTAGGAGTGTGGCTCAGCTGTGACGTAGAGACTTTGGGGGTCATTCTCACCTCAGCGGTAAAAGGCTCTTACCGCCGGTCAGAAGACCGCCATTCTACCGCCGCGCCCGCGGTAAACCGCCACAGTCATTCTGACCCACAACTGCCAAACCGCCAAAAACCCGACATCCACGGAAGGCCGCCTCATCAGCGGTCAGCGATAAACTGGAGATGACCAAACCTCCACCGTCACGCCAACACAAACACGCCCATGCCATTACGACCCACCAATCCACGCGGCGGTCTTTCAACCGCGGTATTCCATTGGCGGTACACACCGCCGCGCTCAAAATACACACACCCATACAAAACACAGCCACATTGGACAATTCAAAATACACACACCTGAGACACATACACACACCACTCCCACACACCCATCACCATATAAAACACACGCCCACATCACCCACAAACCCCCCCAAATCGAAATTCAGAGACAAGGCGCAATACACAGAGAGAGAGCACAGGGAACGCAAACCACAACACACACAGGAACCCAACATCATCACCCACACCACATCCACGCACACATCACCACACACCACCACTCACATCATCACAAACACCACCCCACACCTCATCCACACCACCCCATGGCACCCCAAAGACACCCCAGGTTCTTGGACCAAGAACTCAGGGTCATGGTGGAGGAAATAATTAGGGTAGAGCCCCAGCTCTTCGGCACACAGGTGCAGCACACCACAATAGCCAGGAAGGCGGAGCTATGGCAAAGGATCGTCAACAGGGTCAACGCTGTGGGACAGCATCCCAGAAACCGGGAAGACATCCGAAAGCGCTGGAACGACCTACGGGGGAAGGTGCGGTCGATGGTGTCAAGACACAACATCGCTGTGCAGAAGACTGGCGGCGGACCCCCACCCACTCCACCCGAATTCACAGCATGGGAGCAAGAGGTCTTGAACATCCTGCATCCTGAGGGCCTCGCTGGAGTAGGCGGAGGAATGGACTCTGGTAAGTCTAATCTCAACTACTTCACCCCCCCAACCACCAGCATGCCAACCCACACCCCCACCCTCACCCCCAAGCCCCCAGCACACATCCTCCCTGCCAATGTCTCACCAGCACAACCCACCCAACACAACACCAATCCCTGAATGCCAACACAAACCATGGACACCCATCACCTAAGCATGACCACTGCACATACCCATCCCCCCCCACAAACCACCCTCCCAACTCCTCCCACAAGGGAATGCCAGCACTGGGGGACAAGGGCACCCACAAATCGCACGCCATGGCACACACAGAAGCAATAACCATACTCTTTTACCCCTGCAGGGCCGAACGCCAACACACCGGCCAGGAGGGTCCAGATTTGTCCATCCCGCCCCCAGAACAAGCCCCCAGTGATGACAGCAGCTCTGTCGACCTAGAACCTGATGACCAGCCCGGACCATCGGGGACCTCTGGACAGTCGGTTCCCCACACACAGACACAGGCCACAGCAGACCCAACCCCCTCTGGGAATACCAGCACAGCTCCCACCCAGCGGGCCCATGCCTCTGTCTCCAGGATGCGTCAATCAGCAGTGTGTCCGCCACTACAGGGCACCCAGGCTGACCCACCACCCCAACAACAACAGGGACCTGGGGGCAGTGGTAGTGGGCACACCGTCCAGGGGACAGAGGCCCGGGGAAACAGGGGAACTGGGAGGGCTGCTGTGCGAGAGGGGGTGGACCGGCCCAGGGAACCCACTCTCCAAGAGGCCCTCACCACCATAATGGGAGCATACCACCACTCCCAGGAGACGATGGCGACGGTACTGGCCAGGTTCCAGGAGATCCAGGCACAGCAGGAGGAACGGTACATGGGGTTCAGAGACGAACTCAGGAACATCGGTTCCGCAATGGGGACCATCGTCCTGGCCCTCAACCAGATAGTCACCACATTGCGGGACCATGTGGCACCCCAAAGGGCCCCTGTCACTAGCCCGGACCACGAACAGCCTACCACCTCCGCCGGCGCTAGTGGACAGGAGGCCCCCACACAACGACAGGCCACCAGAACCCCACCTCCTGCTGAAGATCAACCACCCCGCAAGCGGAACCTGAGATCACACAAGAAGACAGAGTAGGATGCCAAGACCCCCGCCAGCATAAGATACCCCCTGATGTCATCCCACTGTCCCACCTTGTCACCCTGTCAAACCTGAAACAGCCCCTGCTCCATCCTTCCACAGGCATATGGACAATGCACCTGTGAGACTGAGAACTGGACTCTGCCCTGGACATTACTCCACCCCCACCCATCACCGTTTTACTATCATGGACCTATATGTAGCACTTAAAATAAATCACCAATTGCACTTCAAAAATCAGGAGTCTGCTTGTATTCTTAACAAATGTATTACACATAACGGTGCAATAATGTTCAGTTACATTGTGATGACAACATACCAATGTCAATAAGCATTAGTCCATGGGCAAACAAAGCAGAAGTCACGCTGTGGGTCATACAGCTCTGAAAAGGGAAGGGAAAGTCAAAAATCAGTTAAAAGGAACTGGGGGGAAACACAGAAAGTAGAGATGCAGGAGGCCAGAAGTAAATGTAAAATCGCGTGGGTGATTCTTACCTGTGTGCTACTGAAAATACTGTTGTATAACTGTGTCCCTGTTGTCCGTGTCGTCCCCGTCGTCTTCCTCCTTTTCACTCTCCACAGGCTCCACAGCTGCTACAACACCACCATCTGGACCATCCTCCTGCAGGAAAGGCACCTGGCGTTGCAATGCAAGATTGTGAAGCATACAGCAGGCCACGATGATATGACACACCTTCTTTGGTGAGTACATTAGGGATCCACCTGTCATATGCAGGCACCTAAACCTGGCCTTCAGGACCCCGAAGGTCCGTTCTATAATCCTCCTAGTTCACCCATGGGCCTCATTGTACCGTTCCTCTGCCCTGGTCCGGGGATTCCTCACTGGGGTCAATAGCCAAGGCAGGTTGGGGTAACCAGAGTCACCTATTAGCCACACACGGTGTCTCTGTAGCTGTTCCATCACATAAGGGATGCTGCTATTTCGCATGACATACGCGTCATGCACTGACCCAGGGAACTTGGCATTTAGATGGGAGATGTACTGGTCAGCCAAACAGACCACCTTGACATTCATCGAATGGTAATTTTTTCTATTTCTGTACACCTGCTCATTGTCTTCTGGGGGTACTAAAGCCACATGGGTCCCATCAATGGCACCAATGATGTTGGGGATATGTCCAAGGGCATAGAAATCACCCTTCACAGTGGCCAAATCACCCTCCTCAGGGAAAACAATGTACCTCCGCATGTATTTCATCAGGGCAGACAACACTCTGGACAAAACCTTAGAAAACATAGGCTGAGACATCCCTGATAACATGGCCACTGTTGTCTGAAAAGACCCACTTGCCAAAAAATGGAGTACTGACAGAAGCTGCACCAGAGGGGGAATTCCTGTGGGTTGGCGGATGGGGGACATCAGGTCTGGCTCCAGCTGGGCACACAGTTCATGTATAGTGGCTTGGTCAAGTCGGTATCGAAGTATAATATGTCGTTCTTCCATTGTCGACAGGTCCACCAGCGGTCGGTACACGTGAGGATTCATCCTTCTCCTCGCAAGTCCCAGCGGACGGTGCCTAGGAAGGACAACATGGAGTACAGAGTCAAGCAACCCACAGGTACGTTCACCCAGCTTGCACAGTACACGAATCGCTATGCATTGAAAGGCTTGTATGAGTGGCAATGCAAGGCCTAGGCCTGTGTGACGCAGTAGTAATTAAGCCATGTGTGCCCTTGTAATGGCGGCTGCCTGACCTGAGAAGTGTGACAGTGGGATGTGAGGTCAACGCGCTGGCGTGGCACACCGTGGCGGTAGGCGGTCGAAGACCGCAGTGCAAAGGTGCATTGGTTAACATTGCACCCTATGGGTCTCAGGAGCCAATGACGATGTGCGCCGGCGGTCGCGGTACGCACCGCAGCGGTACGCACCGCCGCGGGCGTGACCGCCATTTTCTATCTGCTTAATCACTCGAGACCTGATCATCCACAGGAGAGGACCTATACTGCAAGTGCTGCTGTGACCTCGGTCTGGAAGAGACAATGGCTGCTGCGACTGGGGAAAGGGCCCATGCCTTCACTTCAGAAGAGTTGGAGAAACTTGTGGATGGGGTCCTGCCCCAGTACGCGCTACTCTACGGTCCTCCAGACCAACAGGTAAGTACACTGGGTGCACGTTGAATGGGCTATGCCTGGGTTGTGTATGGTGGATGTAAGATGGTGGGGTGGGGAGCGAATGAGGAGTGCAAGGCACGACAGATGAGAGCATGTGCCACATGGCAGGGTTGGGGAGGGGGGGGCAATCACATCTGACATGCAGAATTTTTTTTAAAGTTCCTTTCCCACCCTGTACATGTCAAATAGGTCAGCGCCCATCAGAAAGTCGACATTTGGCGTGCCATCGCCAAGGAAGTCCAGGCCCTGGGGGTCCACAACAGACGGGGCACCCACTGCCGAAAGAGGTGGGAGGACATCCGCTGCGGGACCAGGAAGACCGCCGAGTCACTGCTGGGGATGGCCTCCCAACATAGGAGGGGTGCCAGTCGTACCTTGACCCCCCTGATGTCCCGGATCCTGGCGGTGGCCTACCCCGATTTGGATGGCCGCGTGAGGACATCACAGCAGACACAAGGGGGTGAGTACCAGCACATTCTGCTATCTTTACGCGGAGTGGAGGTGTCTGGGTGGGGGAGGAGGGCTGTGGGTGACATTAGGCCAGGGCGCTTTCTGTAGTGTAGTCCCCTCCTTTAGCCATGGCCCTGTGCCCCCGCCCCCCACCTCTGTAGGGTGCCGCCAAGTACAGCAATCCATGGTCCAGCATCACCCATGTGTGCATTTGTTGTCCATAGACCTGTAGGCCTAGTCACAAGTACTGAGTAGTGTACCCCGATTGTGCGGCGTAGTGCTGGAGGCTCCTGTGTCTGTCCTCTCCGACTACGGTGTTGACAATGCATGCACTCAACCTGTCTTTATTTCTCCCCCCACCCTTTTTCTTTATCTTCTTGTGCATGTGTGCATTAGCATCATCAGGCGGAGGAGAATTGGCATCGGAGCACGAGGGAGCTGCAACTCACAAAGCCCTGGTGGGCCATGCTACAGACACCGAGGTCACCAGTGATACGGAGGGCGAGGGGAGCTCCACCACGGGGACCCGTGGTGACACCGGCGACACTGACACGTCCTCGGAAGGGAGCGCCCTAGCGGTGGCGGCAACATCCGTGCCCCCCGCCTCAACAGGTACAGCCGCCACCCAGCGCACCAGCTCCGCCCTCCCAGCAGCCCCTCAGCCTTCGCTAAGTGCCCGCTCGCCCAAGAAGGCGGGCATCTCCTTCGCCCCAGGCACCTCAGGCCCTGCCCCAGTTACCCCTGCTGCCCTCAGTGAGGAGGTCATTGACCTCCTGAGGACCATCATTGTTGGGCAGTCTACCCTTTTGAATGCCATCCAGGGGGTAGAGAGGGAGGTGCATCGGAGCAATGCATACCTGGAGGGCATTCATTCGGGTCAGGCTGCCCATCAACGATCGTTCAATGCTCTGGCCTCAGCACTGACGGCAGCCATTGTCCCTGTTTCCAGCCTCCCTCTTCTAACTGCCTCCACCGTCTCCCAGTCTCCTGTTCCTCAGCCTATCCCATCCACACCATCAGACCAGCCTGCACACACCTCAACACCCAAGGGCAGCTCATCCAGACATAAGCACCACAGATCCCACAAGCATTCACCCAAGCAACATCCAGATGCAGCCATGGCAACAGTCACTACCACCTCTGTGTCCCCCTCCTCCTCGTCTCCCTCCTCCCTCCCTGTGACGTCTCCACTCACACCTGCATGCACACCACCATCAGCCAGTACTTCCATCACCACCACACCCTCCAGTACAGTCCGCACACGTGCAGTCACCACCCCCACTGCCATTTACACGTCCCCTGTGTCCTCTCCCACTGTGTCTGTCACCCCCTCTTCCAAAACACACAAACGCAGGCAGCCACCCACCCAACAGCCAACCACCACACGACAGCCTACGTCACAAGCACCTGCACCCATAGACAGCACACCTGACTCTCCTACAACCACATCCTCTCCCTCCACTCCCATACCCACTGCACCTACCCTTCCCATTGCTCCTAAAAAACTTTTCCTCTCCAAACTTGACCTCTTTGCACCACCTGACCCACCCCCTCCATCTGGTAAGAGTACGAAGAGCACCTCAGCCACCACCAGCCCTGCATCAAGTCTGACCATTGTGCACGGGTTTTGGAGTCCACCCTTTCCCAGCACAGATACATCGGCCAGCAGCAAGGGGACAGCCAGCCCCCCCCCTGGAAAGAGAACCAGTAAAACCAAGGCCCGCCGTAAGAAGGCTGACACGGCTACCCCCAAGGAGCAAAGTCATGGCTCGTCACCTGCCACAACATCAAGGGCAGGCAAGGGCCAGAGAGCCTCATCGAAGGAGGGCAAGGGCAGCAGGGCGGAGAAGTCAGCCAGCAGGGGCGCGGACCAGGAGGGCCCCACAAGCCCCATCCTGGGTGTGACGGAGGACACCCACGGGCCCAGGACTCCGTCACAGGAGGGTCCAGCAACTGCACGGTCGGAGGGCGACTAAGCAGGGAGTCCTGGACAGGTCTGGCTCCCTTGAGAGACAAGAAAGGCACCGCTGAACAGGGCCCCGCCGTGAGGACAGGCATCGCTGAACAGGGCCCCGCCGAGAAGAACGGCACCGCTGAACAGGGCCCCGCCGTGAAGACAGGCACCTCTGAACAGGGCCCGCCGTGAAGACAGGCACCGCTGAACAGGGCCCCTCCTGTCAAGCACCGCTCCGCTGGGCCCCTCCGTCTCAAGCTCCGCTCCGCTGGGCCCTTCCTGTAAAGCACTGCTCCGCTGGGCCCTTCCTGTCAAGCACCGCTCCGCTGGGCCCTTCCTGTCAAGCACCGCTCCGCTGAGCCCTTCCTGTCAAGCACCGCTCTGCTGTGCCCTTCCTGTCAAGCACCGCTCCGCTGGGCCCCGCCGTCTCAAGCATCGCTCCGCTGGGCCCTTCCTGTCAAGCACCGCTCCGCTGGGCCCTTCCTGTCAAGAACCGCTCCGCTGGGCCGTTCCTGTCAAGCACCGCTCCGCTGGGCCCCGCCGTCTCAAGCACCGCTCCGCTGGGCCCTTCCTGTCAAGCACCGCTCCGCTGGGCCCTTCCTGTCAAGCACCGCTCCGCTGGGCCCCGCCGTCTCAAGCACCGCTCCGCTGGGCCCTTCCGGTCAAGCACCGCTCCGCTGGGCCCTTCCTGTCAAGCACCGCTCCGCTGGGCCCCACCGTCTCAAGCACCGCTCCGCTGGGCCCTTCCTGTCAAGCACCGCTCCGCTGGGCCCCGCCGTCTCAAGCACCGCTCCGCTGGGCCCTTCCTGTCAAGCTCCGCTGGCCCATTGACAGTGCCGGTTCTGTGTCGAGCTAGTGTTCACGCTGCACTCTGGGCACCCTGCCTCCTCCATGACCAGTGGAATCTGTAATCCACCTGATGGACTGTGGCTTTGCACTCCCCAGGATGGCACAGTGGGCATGGTGGCCCCTTCGTGGTTCTGGCGTCGTGGACTCCTGTGGCTGATGTGCCCCCCCTTCCCTTCCCCCTGAGGTGCCTGTAGTTTTGTCATCTGATGCCCCAGCAGTGTTCTCTCCAACGGACTCAGGTCTCCTGTGTGGGCTTTGCCCATGTGTTTGGTAGACATTGGCCCACGGACTGTGGATATTTGACACACTGAGCAGGACTTATTGACTATGTACATAGCTTTCGCACTGTTCATGATTTTTGCTTTGATATTTCATAACAGTAATTTTCCATGACTTCAATTAACCTAATTTATACATAAATTTAATTTGACATTTTTATTCTGTCTTTGCATTTTTCAGGGGGGTTTGGGGGGTGTCACTTAGTTGTTGCTCTGCATTGGTATGTTGATAGTTGGGGGGGGCGTATGTGTGTGCCCGTAACCTTTCGTCCTCCCCCCTCCCCTGTGTCTTAGGTGCAGTACTCACCGTTGTCTTCTGCGCCGGAGTTCGTACTCGTGGTAGATGAGCAGGTAGACAAGAGCTGGTAGGATGTTTAATTCGGGTTCCATGCTGTCCTCCATCCTCGTGGAGTGTATAGAGGTGAGCGTTTTCCCGTTCGTAGTCTGTTTCCGCCGTGTTTTTATCGGCGGGGCTCCCGCCCCGGAAAAGGTGGCGGATTGGTGAGTTGTGATACTGTGGGCGGTACATTGTCTGCCGCCTGCCTGTTGGCGGTGACCGCCGCGCTGTTTGTCTGTCCCGCCGTGGCGGTCGGAGTGTTAAAGTGGCGGGCTGTGTTGGCGGTTCCCGCCAGGGTCAGAATTAAAAAATTTTGACCGCCTGCCTGTTGGCGGGTTGGCCGCTGCTTTATCACCGACCGCCAGGGTTGGAATGACTGCCTTTGTGGCTTGCCAATTATGGCAGACTGATGGCCTGGCTGGATGATAGACTGGAGGTATGGCGCGCGTTGCCGCTTTCGCTCAGTGGGCGCATTGGCATTGCTAAAATGGTTGTTCTGCCCAAGTTTTTGTATCTTTTCGTTAACCTGCCGCTGGTACTTACTGTGGCTTTTCTTAAGAGGCTTCGATCCGCTTTGGTGCAATTGGTGTGGGCGGGTGCGCAGCCTAGGATTGCGTGGGAGAAGCTGACGCTGCCGTTCGAAATGGGGGGCCTTGCTGCCCTGGATCTGGAACTTTATTATTATTGCGCGCAGGCCCACTTTGCGTATTTCTGGATTTATCCTATCCGGTATTTACCTCACGTTGCGCCTGAGAGTGATCTGGTCTGGCCGGATCGGCTGCTGAGAGTTCTTGGATGTCTGTCTCGGACTCGTGCGAGAGGGATAGATACTGCGGCATGCACTTCCAGGGCTTGGGCGGCTCTGGGGCGTAGATCTGGGATGGGGCTGCTTTTTGCCCCTGCGATGCCGGTGATGGACGTGGCGGATAAGCGGATGTCTCTTGACGCTCGCCTGCATGAGTTCCTTGAAGTATCTGAGCTGTCGTTGCTGGGAGCTTGGTCCGTGAATGAAGGTTTGTTGGATCCGGAGGAGGTGCTGTGGGCGGGAGCTGACAACCCGCTGCATAGGTTATATTTGCTGCGGGTTTATGCAATGCTTTGTGTGCGCTATCCTGGTCTCCCGGCTGTGCCTGAGACTTGTCGAGCACTGGAGTTGTTGTGGCGTGCGCAGTCTTCTCAGAGGCTTATTACTTGATTGTATGGGTGCATGCAGGAGCTGCGGAGGGCGGTGGTGGTGGCTGCTAAGACTAAGTGGGAGCAGGATGTTGGGGAGGAGCTCACCGAGGAAATGTGGCGGAGCTGCTGTGCGCATATGCAAATGTTGTCGCCTAATTACAGGCTGCGGCTCATCCACTTTAAATTCCTACATCGGTTATATTATACCCCTCGTAGCTTATGTGCTATGGGTCTGCAGGCTGATGCACATTGCAAGCGTTGTCATGCCCCGTACGCTGACTTCTTGCATTTAGCGTGGAATTGTGCTGAGGTGCGTGCCTTTTTGGAGGAAGTGATGCGTGACATTGCTGGAATGACAGGCCTGATTATGACTCTCTCTCCTGTGATGGCGTTGCTTGGCCTGTTGGATGGGGTGCCACCGGCATGTAGGCGGCTGGTGGGCATGCTGCTTCTTCTGGCAAAGCGAGGGTGGCGATATGCTGGGGGCGGGAAGGGGGCCACGTAGAGCTGACTGGCTGCAGGATTCTGCGTTCTGTCAGGAACAGTTGTCAATTTTCTGGGAGCTGGCCCCTGTGAGATCTTGTCCTAAAGATATTTGGGTGCCTTTCCGTGCTTTTTTGGACTCTCAGGATTGAAATGAGGGTGAGGATGTTTTTTGGGTCACGTTACATTATGACATTGATCGGATTGGTTGAGATGCTCTGTGTGCCACGTATGTAGGTCTGATAATGGTCCCTTGCTGTACGTGCCTGCTCTGCCGCCTTTGCTTTGTTGGTTGGTTTGTGTTGGCTATGTTTGCGCCCATGTGATTTATTCTTGTGGTGTGCTTCTTCTGGTGGTCGCGCTGGATGGTCGGGAGGCTGCTGACTTCGGTCATGTTTCATTCATTGAGATGCTTGATCATTGCGTTTTGCCTCTAATCTTTACATGCGTTATATTTGGTACACTGCTGTATCTCCCTTCTTTGTTATATGATTCGCAGGGCGGTTATGGTATTGTAGTGTATATTTTGCATAAATAAATAAATTAAAAAAAATTAAAAAACATAGCAACTTCAGATTGTAAAAATTGAATCGATGTAACTGAATCCTCTTCGTTCCACACAAGAGACCATTTGTCGTCCAATATCTGTAGTTGTTTATTTGTATCTTCCATATAAGGTTAAAGCGCCCTTATTTCCACAAGAAGTAACTCCATAGATAGGGTATCTACAACTTTAATAGGAGATGGAGGATCCTTTTTAGCTCTCTTATTTGTGGACGTCGAGACTGTTACTGGAAGCTTGAACGAAACATTATTAATAAGAGGAGGAGGAGAAACAGGTGTTCAAGGTGTAACTTCTAGAAAAGTAGCTCCTGTACTTTCCATATTTGATAAAGGAGCAAAAGAGTTTGACAAAGGAATATTATCAGAACTTTTATTGCTCTGCACTTTGTTAGTAGTCAATTGAAGGTTCGTATATCTGCCCATAAGTAAAAATATATAATTCTGCCCAAATAGTCATAAAATACATACTCTATAAAATAAGAGTTCACCTCAGAGAAGAGAACAGAGCGAAAAACAAAATAAAGTTGGACAAAATCCTCCAAAAGGCAAGGCATGTTGAGTAGAGAGTGTAAAACCATACACTTTTAGGTCAAAAAATTTAAAAGGAATCAACAAAAAGGCCTTAAAAGTACCTCTGAAATCCTGTTAAGAGGTACACTGAATTCCAGGTATGTTCCCCCACCTCTGCTCTAGTGCAGGGACATAAAAAGTGCCCACGGGCATCAACCGTCTCTCCCGACTCCCGCCGCGGTCACAGAGCTCCACAGAAGGCGGCCATCTTCAAATGGTGCCAAGCCACACGGCCGTGAGGTAACATTTTTATCAGGAGACTTGCAGGAGCACAGAATAGTAGAACATTTGTTATTACCATTTGGATTTTACTGCATTTCAGCCTTTCAAATGTAAGCCAGTGTATATGTAAGATGACATTTTGAAAAATACCCTCCAAATCATGCAATTGTACGGGTATCCACACATTCAGGGATGTAGAAATAACCACTGCTCCTAAACTCTATATCTTGTGGCCATTTCAGAAATACATAAGCTTCCTTGATACCCTTTTTTTCAGTCTGACAATTTTGCTATGACAATTGGTCTATACTTGGTACTCAATGTAAAACCATTGTACAGTGCAACTCAGTTGATTCCTCTGGGTACCTTGAGTTATTGGAGAACCTACAAACCCTATGTATCACTGCAATGTGCTAGTGGATGTAATGGTATCATGTTTTTTGTTAATCTGCCACTGTGACAAAAAGTAGCAGATGAAAGTTTGTTCCTACTCATTTTCAATATTTCTTTCTTCAACAGTTATTTTCTGGAGAAAACATTGAGAAATCTACACATATGACCCCTTGCTGAATTTGTCTACTTTTTAAAAATATATAGATTTTCTGGGTCACCCGTGGGTTTCACACTGGTTCCACCAGAAACTAGAATTAGGTTGAGAGCACAACAAATGGGTTACCTCTTAGAAAAAAAATAAAACTGTGGTGCAAAATTAATTTTTTGGGGTCAGCTCTGCATGTTCCTGAAAGCTGGGAAGATGGTGACTTTAGTACAGCAAACCCTTTGTGGATGCTTTTTTTAGGGAAGAAACAAACACTTTAATCTGAAGCACATTTTCCCTGGGGCACTCTAACATTTGTAAGCGCTTCTCATTCTTTTCAATCAAGAGCCCGCTGCCCTCAGAGCTTCACTTGAAGTACTTCATGATCCTGTCTCCCCCCATTCCAGTTTCTACACACTTATCAACAATATTTCTACCCCAAATGCCTTGAAGCTTTTACCATCTCATTTTCTGCCTCTTAAAAACCCTTTGAGTCCTGATGATCATCCCAATATCCACTTAAGGGATCGAAACGTTGAAAGTTGTTACAGACTCTATTTGCACTGTTAATCAATTTGAAAGGTCCCCTGCTGTTCCTGTTTCGGATAAACACTTTGACCACTATCATCACATGTATGTATCACCAAAAAGAGAGTACAAAGCACATTTTGTCACCTTCACCCCCTGCGCCAATGTAACAAGTTTGATTTTCCTTTTTTATTTTTTTCTGCTTTGTTTACAATAACTGTTCAGTATTTTAGATTGATAATATTGTGTGTCTAGGCACTACTGTTCTGATATACTAGAACCAGTAATCTCCATCAATAACTTGAAAATAAGATGCAATTGTGACCTAAACATCAAATTGATCATCATGATCATCATCAAAGTATCTTTACTCAATATAGAAACCACGAAAGACAGTACAGCATTAAAAACACACAATAAAAAGCAGTCAACAAAATACAAAATGTGCAAAAATACAAACACATTTTAAAAACTTTAAAAGTCCCAGCCAAAGGACTGCGTCATAAAGCAAAAAGCACATACACGCTAACCTTCACATGTTCCCACCTACAAAATATCATGAGCAGACATGCAAAGAATAAATCACAGCTATTTTCCTGCCAATCCTCTTAGTCTTACTGCTGCAGAAATACATTTATAACCTATTAAGCACACATATTCAGACTGTAATAGCTGAAGTCAGAACAAAGCAGGTCTGCACCTCCTAATATTCAGACTTAATAACAGTGGAATTACAACTTCCTTCTAGTTACAGTGTATAAAGTGCAAAACAGAACAAAGTGGATCATAGACTGTGCAGTGCAAGAATCGCAAGTGCAGGGATCAAGTGTGGAATCAGAATAAACATTGCTTGGATAGGATACTAAGAAATGAGCAGTGTTAAACCTGAATCTCACCGGATAAAACCTTTGATGGGTCTCTATTGGGAACCGCAAATATGGTTTGATACCGTCCAGAGTCACTATAGGAAGATACCCTTTCACCCTCCTCATACCTTTCATGGCGGTCTCTCTGTGCAATACAAAAAAGTCTAGTAGATCTTGTTTCAACTGTCGTCTAGCAACAGATGTCATGTTTTGGGGACAATCAAAACAATCTAGTATTCCCAATGTGACAAGGTGTACCATCACAAAACTAAGCCATGGAATTCTTCGTACATGATCTAGGGACAAACAATCATATATTATTTCAGGATTAAGGGAGGTCTCTTGTTTGGTCCAAAGAGAATGCCATAACATGATCGGGGCAAGTCTCACACCATTTTCCAGGGTACAAAGACCTAACTCCATCTGGCATAAATAGCCTGGGAGACTATTGAGGACTGACAAAAGCCTTCTCAGAAAGACATTTTCTTTCTATTGTAAATTTAAATTATCCCCATAGCGCCACACACCAGAGCCATAAGTTACAGTGTCAAATTGAAGATCAAGATTTCAGAATCACTACACACCGGAGTCCCAGAATTAAAGAAGATGTGCCATATGAATGGATACTGGATTGGGAATCTCTGTTAAGCTTAACTCTTGTGTTTCTTTTCATTATAGCAGATAGCAATCGCTGCCCTAGATTTCATATTCAAAGTTATGAGAAAAAAAGATTGATCAAAATTGCTTGCTAAAAGATTTCACCAGAAAGTGTTACACTTTTTGCTAAAAACCATTAAACAAGTGAACAAGTCAGACAGATAAAACAGCTGAAAAATAAACATAAACAAACCATAAAGGGAGTTAAGTAAAACCATCAGGAAAAACATGGATCAATCGTCAAGAGGCTATCAAAGCAGGAAAAACATAACAATTTGGTCTTTAATGAATTTAGCACTTGTGCACACAAAGGCCCATGTTTGTCAAGGTTTTGCGATGCCCTTGCTCCTTGCAAGAGGACGCAAGAGTGATGCAAACTCAAATGAGATTTACCAGGCCCATGTAATGTGACCTTACATGACCCTGTGTGGCTTGATAAACCTAGAGTAACGCAAGGCAGCATAAATCGCTGCCTTGTGGTACTCTGTGACAGGGAGGCGTGCCATGGGAGGAACGTGGATATTTCCATGCATCCACCTATGCATTCTGATACATTTCCAGATTTACCAAAACTGGTAGACCTGGGAGCACACCAGAATTGTACGCCTCCCCACCAGAGGTGCAACAAGGAGGAATATTTGTATTTCTCTTGGCTGTTTCCTTCTTCTAATTGTGCTGCACAGTACAGCGCACATAGAAAGAAAAATGCCTCTGAGGATTGTTTCTGTGAAGGTGCACATTCTTGCACAAAAACAATCCTGCCTAAAATGCAGACGCTCTTGCACCATGGTATAAGAGTGCCTGCGTTGGTGTTGTGCAGCATTTTGTGTGCCAGCGCAGGCAGAGCAGAAATGCACCATATAATGTTAAATACAGATCATTCCCGCACTCTCCCTTTCACGCAGCGCATCACAGCAAGGTGTCTTGCTGCACCATGTGACATATTGATAAATATGGTTCAAAATGTCTAATGAGTATTAAATTTCAAGCAGCAACTGGAAAACAATAGACTATTTTTAAGTGATATCACTCCTCCATTGATCACTGGAATGTACTGACAGCATTCTTTATATTTCTCAAGAAGAAATTAATAACTTGATTAAAAAAGCCATCCCCCATGAGATGCAGGTTCGAATGGGATTCTAATTGCAGTAATGAAGAAAGCAATCTTGTGAAGTACCTTGCTAGTTCACTTATTCACAAAGGTGACCATGAAAACTAGCTGCTTTTAGTGCTTCTTAATACAGAGGGCAACAAGCTTTCTGCAAATTTCTTACTGAATAAATTGCTCACTTGAGCTAATGAACATAATTTGATCAAGTTACATCAAATTGGGTTGAGACTGGATACTCCACTATTGATAACATTGTTGCTCTTACTCTGCTAATAAAGAAGACAAGTAGTAAAAGGTATAACAACCTTTAGGCATGTTATGTTGATTACTCTACTGCCTTAGACGAAGTTACAACTACTTATTATTATATTATTATTATTATTATTATTATTATTATTATTATTATTATTATTATTATTATTACATAGATCACTCACTTTTACACTTTGTAATAGCTTTACATCAAGACACCATCTTAAAGATACGAAGGCCCTCATTAAAACCCTGGCGTGAAATGCCGCCTACCACTGTGCTGACACCCCAGGTTTTCTGAGGAGGAGCTAAGGGTCATGGTGGAGGAAATCATCCAGGTAGAGCCACAGCTATTCGGATCACAGGTGCAGCAGACGTCCATTGCAAGGAAGATGGAGCTATGGCGGAGAGTCGTGGACAGGGTCAATGTCGTGGGACAGCACCCCAGAACAAGGGATGACATCAGGAAGAGGTGGAACGACCTATTGGGGAAGGTGTGTTCCGTGGTTGCAAGACCCCAGATAACAGTACAGAGGAGTGGTGGTGGACCCCCACCTCCTCCCCCACATCTAACAACATGGGAGGTGCAAGTCTTGGCGATCATGCATCCTGAGGGCCTCGCAGGAGTAGCAGGAGGACTGGACTCTGGTAAGTCAAATCTTTACTACCATACCCCCCACCCTACCTGCATGCCAAAACAAACTCCTACCCCTACCCTGACCCCATCACTCCACCACCTCACATACACCCCACCACCACAACCCACCCATCCCAATACCAAGCCTTGCATGCAACACCAATGCATAGACACCCATCACAGACCTGCATGGACACCCATCACCACAGCATGCCCATCACAGAGATTCACACAGCCTACAAAACCACTACGAACACAAGGCCAAGCTGACAGGGAAATCACAATCATGCAGGGAAACACACCCATGCACAAGATGGCACACGCAGAAACATTAACACTGCATTTGCATCCCCACAGGACCCCTACTCAATGTCACCTTAGAGGAGGTGCCAGCTACAAACAGTCCACCCCCTGAAGAGGCCCACAGTGATGACAGCAGCTCTGCATGCCTGGATCAGGAGGACCAACCTGGCCCATCAGGGACCTCTGGACAGTTAGATCCCCTGCCACAGTCCCAAACCACCACAGAGCCTCTCCCCTCAGGAAACACCAGCACAGCACCCACCCAGCGGGCCCATCCCTCTGTCCCCAGGACACATCACTCAGCGGTATGTCCACCACTACAGGGACCCCAGCCAACCTCACATACACAGGATGATCAGGGACCTGGGGTCAGTGGCAGTGGGTACACGGTTCAGGGGACAGAGGCACAGGACAACAGGGAAGCTGGGAGGACTGCTGTGCGACAAGGGAAGGACAGGCCCAGGGAACCCACTCTCCACGAGGCTCTCTACAACCTCCTGGGAGCATACCACCATTCCCAGGAGACCATTGGCCCGATACTGGCCAAGCTGCAGGAGACCCAGTGGCTGCAGGAGGGACAGTACTTAGGGATCAGGGATGACCTAACAAACATCTACACCATCCTGGTCACCATTGCAGGGGTGCTGGCTGACATGGCCAAGACCATGAGGGAGGCAGTGGCACAACAACTGGCCCCTGACACTAGCCAAACAGATGAACAGCCCTCCACTTCCGCCGGCACTAGTGGACATGAGGCACCGACACAGAACCAAGAGACCACCAGCACCCCACCCCCTGAAGAAGGAGAACCACCCCGCAAACGGTCCCTGCGATCCAGGAAGAAGCCAGAGAACATTGCCAAGACCCCGCCAGGAAATAAGACTCTCCTGATTATCACCCTTCTGTCCCACTCTGTCACCCTGTCCAACTTGAACTGCCATTACTCCCCTTCCTATGCCCCCTTGGACAATGCACCTGTGATGCCAAGAGACTGGACTCTAACTGGACATTCCTCCACCATCACCCCTGCCCATTGCACATCCCCCACTACTTATGAGCACTGAAATAAATACCCTGTGATCAAAAACAAGTACAAAGTCTGTCAACTGATTGCAATATGTATTAGGTTAAAAGGCTGTAAACATTTCAATCCATATGTCCAGTTAAATATACATTGGTATGACCTGTAGTGGGCAGCAGTACACATAGCAGGAACCAGAGTGGGGCACAGGGATCTGAAAATAGACATGGCAAAGGGTAAAGTCAGTGGCCAGAAACATAGGGTAAGAGGCTGTCTTGTACAATGTCCAAAAGTTAAATGAAATGTAATATGAACGTACAATGTCTTACCCGTTTGTCACTGGAAGTATTGCAGAATAATGTTGCTCCTGTTGTCAACATCTTCTTCCTCTGCCTCCTCTTCCTCACTGTCCACCAGCTCAGCCGCTGCCACAGTACCATTTCCAGGCTCATCCTTCTGCAGAAAAGGCACCTGGCGTCTCAAGGCCAGGTTGTGCAACAAGCAACAGGCAACGATGATCTGGCACACCTTCTTGGGTGAGTAGTACAGGGATCCACCAGTCAGATGGAGGCACCGGAATCTGGCCTTTAGGAGGCCTAAGGTCCGTTCGATAATCCTCCTTGTACGCTCATGTGCCTCATTGTAACGTTCCTCTGCCCTTGTCCTGGCATTCCTCACTGTGGTCAGTAGCCATGAGAGGTTGGGGGAACCAGATTCACCTGCAAATATCGAGGGCTACCTGTTAGACACACACTAACCTTTAGGGACAACCCCATACCCATACACCTACTCATACTGTCCGGCAACGGAGGGAGCTGCATCCCACATGGGCCTGGAGGCCGAATCCACCGAGGGTGAGGGTACCAGTGGGACGCAGGGCGAGGGGAGCACCACGACGGGGACAGGAGGGGAGACCACAGACAGTGACTCCTCCTCCGATGGAAGCTCCCTGGCGGTTGTGGACACCTCTGTGCCCACCCCAACAACAGGTACAGCCGCCACCCCCTACCAGCACCGCCATCCCAGCAGCCCCTCAGTGTGTTTCCTGTGCCCGCTCACCCAGGAGTGGGGGCATCTCCTTCGCCCCAGGCACCTCAGGCCCTGCATAAGTCAGCCCTGCTGCCCTCAGTGAGGAGGCTACTGACCTCCTGAGATCCCTTTCTGTTGGGCAGTCAACCATACTGAATGCCATCCAGGGTGTCGAGAGGCATTTACAACAAACAAATGCAGACCTGGAGGGCATTCACTCTGGCGTGGCGGCCCAACAGAGAGCATTTCAGGCTCTGGCCTCAGCACTGATGACAGCTCTTGTCCCTGTGTCTAGCTTTCCCCCTCCAACTTCGTCTACCCAGACCCAATCCCCTCAACCCCAGCCTATCCCAAGCACACCTTCAGATCAGCATTTACCCAAATCACCACTCAAAAATGGCTCAGGCAAACATAAGCACCACACTTCATCTCACAGGCACTCACACAAGCACCATACACATACAAACACACCAACATTCACTGCCTCCACTGTGTCCCCCTCCTCGACCTCGTCCACCTACCTCCCAGTAGCGTCTACACTCACACCTGCATGCACTACATCTTTATCCACTACCTCCATCACCAGCACGCCCATCACAACACACCCCTCATGAGCAGTCACCAACCCCACAACCATGCACATGTCCTCTGTGTCCTCTCCCAGTGTGTCTGTGACCCCTCCTCCCAAACTACACAAACACAAGCACCCACCCAACAGCCATCCACCTCACAACAGCATCCAGCCCATGCACCATCACCCAAACTCAGCAGACACCTCCTACAACCATTCCCTCTTCCTCTACTCCCAAACCCTCTCCTTTTTCCCGTCCCAGTGTGTCTAAAAAACTTTTCCTGGCAAACATTTACCTGTACTCTACCCCTGCCCCTGTCCTTCACCTCGGGCCAGGGTATCCAGATCCCAGGCCAGCACCTCAGCCACCAAGTTGGCATCCGCTGTGGTACCTACAACTCCCAGAGGATCAAACGGGGCACCCGTCAGGCCAGGCAGTGTGCCACTGACCCCTGCAAAGGACCAAACAATTCCACCACCTGCCAAGGTGAAGAAGGGGCCAGCATACAGCAAAGCCAAGGAGCATGACCAACCCAGCAAGGTCTCCTCCAAAACTCTAGCTGCCAGAGCCAAGGTCCCAGCAGCATCTGCCATGGTGAGGAACAGGCAGAAAAGCTAAGGCAAGACACTTCAAGCCTCGGAGGCTCCAGGTGAGGGCCTGTTGCCCACCATCAGAACCGACAGCCCCGCCACCTGTACCGCGGTCAGCACCGCCACAAGCACCGCCGCAAGCACCGCCACCTGCACCGCCACCTGCACCGCCACCTGCACCGCAACCTGCCCCACCGCTGCCACCACTACTCCCAGCAGCAGCATCCCCAGTGGGCAGCTGTCTGAGGCTGCAGGAGACGGGCTGGTGCCTCCCTCCACCACTGGCTTCACCTGCACCACGGACAGCCCCGCCAGCATCCCCGCAGCAAGCATTGCCGCAAGCACCGCCACCTGCACCTCTGACAGTAGGACCACTACCAGCAGCAGCAGCCCCACTGTGCGTCTGTCCAAGGCTGCAGGAGACGGCCTGGAGCCTCCAACCACCACTGAAAGTACCCCCACCAGCACTGGCACTATCACCAGTTTGCAGCCTTAGTCCCTGCAGGATGGAGTATGGCCCTGCCTCCATGGAGTATCATGCTATCTGTTCTCTGCAAATCTCGTGCCTCAGAAACCCAGGTGAGGGAATGTGAACTGCCACACCCCAAGTGCTGCATCACTGGGCACAAAGCCCCCTCCAGAACAAGTGGAGAACTGCATCCACTCACCCTATCCTTGGAAGGATGAAGCACACTGGGCACAAAGCCCCCTCCAGAACCAGTGGAGAAGCCATACACTTGAGAGACTTGAGAGACTGTGGCGTTGCACTCCCCAGGACCAAGCAGTGTGCATACCACCCACTAGAGAGACTGTGGCCTTGCATTTCCAGGAGCAAGCAGTGGGCAAACCACCCACTAGAGAGACTGTGGCCTTGCAGTCCCCAGGACCAAGCAGTGGGCAAACCACCCACTTGAGAGACTGGCTTTACACACCCCCGGACCTAGCAGTGGGCATGGAGTCCACTCGAGGAGCAGTGGTGTTCTTCCATCTTCCGGCTGAGGTGCCTCCCCCTTCCCCATCCCCCTGAGGTGCCTGTGTGTTTTCGACCTGATGCCCCTGCAGTGTTCTCTCCGTATTGAGGCAGGAGTCAAGTGTGGGCTTGGCCCATGATTTTTGGCCCAGTGGGCCATGGACATTTGCAACTGACAGAGTTCTGCCTTCTATACATATTGTAAATATTTGTATATACTGTTTTTCTATTTGTTATGTATGTCTGGCTATTTAAAAAATATCACTTATTTCACTGAATCCCTTTTGTCCTTGCGTTCTTCCTGGAGGTAACGGGGTGTAAATGTACTGTTGTTGCATGTGTTTGTGTGTATGGTGTTGTGGGTGAGGGTGGGGATGGGGGTGTTATGTGTTGCATGTGTGTGTAACTCTCTTTTCTCTCCCCCCTCCCCTGTGTGCTAGGTGCAGTACTCACCGTGGTCGCCGCCGCCGCATTTGATATTCCTCATGTATGAGGAGGTAGACCAGCATGGGCATGACCTGCAGCTCGGGCCCCATGGTGTCCTGGTTCTTCATTGAGTGTCCAGAGGTGAGTCGTTTCCCTTCGGTGTACTGTTTCCACAGTACTTTTATGGCCGTTGGTACTGCCCCGGAAAAGCTGGTGGATTGGCGGGTTGTGATGTGGTGGGCGGTACATTGTCCTCCGCCTGTCTGTTGGCGGTGACCGCTGCGGTGTTTTATTGCTACCGCCGTGGCGGTTGGAGTGTTAAAGTGGCTGTCTGTGTTGGCGGTTTCTGCCGTGATGATGATCCCATTTTTTTTACCGCCGGCCTTTTGGTGATGTGACCGCCCCTTTAACACCGACCGCCAGGGTTGTAATGAGGGCCACAATGGACTAAAGCAGGGATGAATCCTTGCACCACATTAGTTTTCATTATTCATTTATGATTTGGCTGACTATGTGGGTGTTCAGGCTGGCCTACCTCCTAAACTAGAAAAGCAAGCAATGACTTACTTGGCTTCTGGAGTGGATCTGTTTATTTTTCCCTAATACCATATGATGCACAAAGGCAATTGTCCTAGTAAAATTGATTTAATATTGCAAATGCACTAATTGTAAATTAAACAAAAACTAAAATGGCTTTTGGCAAAGGCTGCAAACAACAATCTTGAATTTTAGGGAACGCAACCATAGACCAGGTTAATATATTATTAAAATAGTTAATATATATGTTTTAATAAAACTTGTTTGATGGCTGTCTTCCATTGAATGTCTACTAATCATCTGAAGTGCAGCTCCGAAAACACTGAGGTCTTTAGTTTTGGACACAATTTTTATTTTTATTGAGAGGTTCATTAGCCCTTGGGGGTCAGCCTTCCTCACACCCTAGCTGATTCAGCTAACAATCTGGGGTTTAAATTTGACAACAAATTGTCCATTCATAATCAAATTACTTCCCTAGTTGGGATCTCACATATGATAAAAATTCTTGCACTTAATTTCATGGCCAACTAGAATCACAGTGGTTTTGATTTTGATGTTAGTCATGTCTCGGGTGGACTATGCCAATGCCCTGTATGCAGGTCTTCCAAAGTATCTACTCAATAAACTCCAGTGCATGCAGAATTCTGCAGCTAGGCTAGTCTTTGGACTCTCTAGAAGTGAGCACATTTCTATGTATTTGTGTTAACTGAATTGACTCCCCGTAGAGAAACAGATTATTTTAAAGTTTTCCTTGCTAATATATAGAGTCCTTTCCCATACTGGACCTAAATATCTATCGGCCAGAGTTGCCTAGTACTGTCCGAGTAGAGTTTTACGGCCTTCTAACAACTCTCTGGCTCGAATTCCGAGTATCTAGCTGATGAAGGCTGGTGGTCGATCTTTTGCTTTTCTCGGCCTCTGGGAATGAAACAATCTTCATCTGTCCCTCCAGCAAATACAAGATGAAGACTCTTGATAGAAAAAACTCAAGACTTTCTCATAGTAAGTTTGATTCTAATTTATTTATCTACCTTGAAGCGCCAGGACACTGATTTCTGAGTAGCTGTGTGTTTTATAAATCTCATCACATAAACATCACGTAAATATTCATGACTCCTCAGGCCAACTTCATCAACATACACAACATGGACATCCTCTCCTATGCTGACAACACTTAACTCATGCTCTCCCTCTCAGACAAGACCCCGAACACAAGAAGCAAGTTCACTGCTGGCATGACCAGTGTTGTTAACCAGACGATGCATGACTGTCTCAACCTCAACATTAACACAACAGGAGTAGTGATCTTCTGCAAGACTGTTTCACCATGGGAATCCATGGAACTTACACCCACACACAGCACCCACACCAACAACCTCAGAATAAGCATCAGCACCAACCTGGACATGAATGCATAATTCAATCCTGTCACAGCATCCTCCTTCCATACCCTAAAGATCTTCAAATGGCTCCCAGGCAACATTAGAAGAACTATCATTCATGCCCTAGTCAACAGCAAGTTGGACTAAAGGAACATCGTCTATAACGAGTTTGCAAAGCCACTTAATAGAAGATTACAAACATCCAGAACTTGGCAGCCAGACTCACCCTCAACTTCCCATACAGAAATCGCATCACACCACACCTGAGGGTGCTCCACTGGCTCCTTATACACAAATGTGCATATTTGAAACTCCTCACACACACATTCAAGGCACTATACAACTTCTGCCCAGCATACCTGAACAGCTTCATCTCCTTCCATCAAGCATCCAGACATGTCTACTCCACAGGACTGCTACTTGTACACATCCTACGCACACACAGAACCAGATCAAGAGGATGGGTATTCTGTTACACTGCTCCCAAAGCTTGGAACAGCAGAGCCTCATCCTCTCTTCTTGATTTCCAAGAGAAACTGAAATCCTGACTTTTCAGTCAACCAAGTTTCCACAGGCAGGGCTCGGCTCACACACCTGCTGAGCACCAGGATACTACTATTTATAACTACACATAACATAAAATCTTTATTAAATCAATGCACTTCAACTACATATTGTAAAAGCAGGCTCAAATTGAATCTAACATCACTAATTAAACATCATAGTTTTGCAACCATCAATTCCTTCTGTGACTGTAGGAGAGCAAATAGGATACTTTAAAATAGCTGATCTCCCAGGAGCGAACGTTGAATTCAACTAGCGAATGGATTTAAATATAATCAGTGGCGGCCGGCAGCTTTGGGAGGAGGGCGGGCGGGGCACACACACACAAACACACACACAGACTCATTCTTTCACACCCAGACATGCACGCACGCACGCTCACCCATTAACAACACTCATTCCATTCAAACATGCACGCACGCACCATTCATTTTACAAATTCACACACATTCATTCTTACACACACGCACGCACGCACTCACATCCAGTAACAACACTCATTCCATTCAAACATGCACGCACGCACCAAACATTCATTTTACAAGATCAAACACATTCATTCTTTCACACACACACACGCACGCACATCCATGAACAACACTCATAACACTCAAACATGCACGCGCGCACCAAACATTCAAAGGAAAACATAACACACATACACACACACACACACACACACACTTACCTTCAGCCTCCAGGTCCCAGGAGGGTTGGGACTGCTGCCTTCCTTCATTGGCTGACCTTAGGTCAGCCAATGAGGGAAGGCAGCAGTCCCAGCCTCGTCACAGAGTGGGATGGGGTCAGTGAGACTGCTGACCCCACCCCACTCTGTGACGAAGTGTCACTGATTGACACTCGCCCTGGGCACTTCAGGGCTTAAACCTGAAGCGCCCAGGGAGAGTGTCAATGGGTGACGCTTTCCTCGTCACCCAGGGGAGGGCCTGGAGGCACCTTTGCTGGGCCGAGGAGATCACGCCCATAAGGGTCGTGATCTCCTCAGCCCAGCAAAGTTCAGCTCAGGCAGCTAGGAGTCTGCGCAAATCGCGCATGTCTGCTCCTGGCTGCCTGACCTGAACATAAAGAGTGTCTGTCAGGCTGACCTTTGTTCAGCCTGACAGACACTCTTCATGGGGTGGGGGGGCGTGGCCCCTCCGCCCTAAAGGACGGGCCGCCACTGAATATAATTAGAATTAATAATACTATTTAAGAAAAAAAACTTGCGCTATGGATTTGTTCATCGTAATGAAGAAAGCTGAGTTTAAGCACATATTCAGGCCGCGAAAAAGGGAGTTAATGGCTACAAGGAAGACCTGTTAATATTTTCAGCACAAAACTATTCAGCGCTGACGTTAGATTCCTATTTCATGGCAAGGGAAGAATATGTAACCTTGAAATTAATGACAAGAACAAAGATCAAATATATTATATTTTCTTCATTCCCTTGCAACAATTTGAAGGATCTTGGAAGAACAATTCCACTGCCGGAAGGCGTTGTAGGTTATGTGGTTATAACTTCCAGTCCTTGAAACACATTAGCTGCCTCTATCTGAAATTGTTCTGTTTACAAAGGAAGTTCCTTTAAGCTTCATTCATAGAAGCAAACATAAGAACTGCAGGGAGTCAATCAGAGCCTGTTTTACTCTGCAAAATAAGGGCAAGCTTTTCAAGGCCCTTGCGCCTCCTTGCGCCACATTAGTGCTTTTATTTACGCTAATGTTGTGTTAGGTAGGCATTGCTGCTGTGCCCTATTTAAAAAGTGGCACAATGCTAGCTAGCATTGCGCCACTTTGTAACCCCTTGCACCACATTATGCCTGCGCCAGGCATAATGTATGCCAGGGGGGTGTTCCCCCACAGAGAGGCCGCAAAAAATGGGCAGTGATATGTACAAGATTTCACTGCGTCATTTGTTCCGTGATTTTTAACGCTTGGACATTGCAGGTGTTAAAGTGACAGGCCCATAATAACCTGTTGGCCTCTCTAGTGATTTGCTGTACTAGCACTATAATTAATGGCACTAATCCAGCAAAGCACCCCAACAGCGTCGCTATTGTGCTAACATACACCACAGTGCGCTGTATTGTAAATACAGCTCTACCAAGGTGACGTTAGGGGGTCTAAGGGCAGGGCAAGAAAATTTGCACATCAGAATTGATGTGCCACTTTCTTGTAGATCTGTCCCTAACTGTTTTGTAGCAGACATGAAATTTCTTGACAGCGTATGAGATGGTGTGCTTATCAGCTAACTAATGATTAATGACAAATTAATTAGGTCTCTGTTATTGCCTTAAAACATTCTATTGGAGTATTGAGTTTTAGGGATAACTATTTTGCATATAATACTGTGCAACAAATAATCCTGCAAAAAAATCTAAGTTTCTGGTTTTGAGCACAGGACTTAATTTCTGATCTATGCCAAAAAAGGGGTTCGGGTAGGTATCAGAATTACCATTTTTTAAAACTTCCTCATCCTAATACTAAGGCCGATAGTTATACTCCTTTTGCACCAATTTAATACACAAATTTGACGCAAACTTAAATCCATATTTATATTTTGACGTTAGACATGTCAAAATATATGAGTTTGCAGCATTTTTTGGATGAGTGAACCTACCTTACGTCAATGAGATGCAAGTTAGGCGTTCCCATCCAAAAAATGGTGCTATCCCCACAGCCCATATTCATCCCTCTGTGCTAAAATGACACACGAGTGTGAGGAGGGGCTGAAAAATGGTGCTAAGCCTTGCTTAGCACCGTTATTTAACACCTGGGTCAGACCAGGTGTTGGGGGACCTGTGGACCCCTTCCATGGTTAAACACCATGGAATGGGTCCACAGGTGCCCTCCCCAAGCCCATGGATCAGCCTGACCCCCACCAGAGAGACACCGGAGGATGGGGGACGCCATCCCAGGTATGTCCAGGTAAGTAATTAAAAAATATTTTTTAATTGCCATCAGGGGCCCTAACGTGGGGGCCCATGCATGGCACAGGGTACAATGGCCATGCCCAGGAGACACTTGACTGCTGTGCTGGCCATTGGGGTGGTGGGCATGACTCCTGACTTTGCTAAGACAGGAGTCATGTTTTCGGTGGGTGTGTGCATTTTTTTGCCTCTAACCAGGCTAGCGTAATTTTTTGGGGCACAACCTCCTCCTTCCTTACCGCCACTCCCACCCAGCTACCGTTATTTTAGTTGACGCTAGCCAAAGTTGAGCACCTGCTTGCGCCATTCAATTAATTTGCCGCCCGGCTGGCGCTCAGGAATGGTACAAGCCAGCACTATACTTTTTGCTGCAAATCAGCATTCCCGCAGTTTTGCACCAAAAAGCATACATTTGTGCCTAAGATTAGAGAGTGCTCTCCACTGGGAGGACAGGCTTCTAAAAGCTGGGAACAGAAACTGAAAATAGTTTTGCTCCTCTCCTCCAGAGCAGGGAAAAGAAGGAGATTTTAGATAGACACTTCTTGTTTTTGTGTTTGTCTTCCAGTGGTGGGCAGATGTATTTATTGTATTTAAATAAATTACAACACATAAAAAAAAATAAAAGCAAAATTGATAATCTTAAGGAACAACCATAAAAGACATTAGAGGTAGCACAAGCATTGAAACTGTTTATCCATGTGCCACACTTTGTGTATTTTACATATTCGGTCTGGTAGCGTCATTCTGGTTTGCTGTTAATATTTGTGCTTGAGTATTTTTGGAATGAGGACTTTTCAATTATGTAGTGGTATGAATCTTTGAGAAGTGGGATATAGTAGTTCTGCCTCTGTAAGGTTTCTTGATCTAATTCCACACGTGTGATTAAATACTGTCAAAAATAGACCACAGACAATGGTACAAATGTGCCTAAAATCAGGTTTAAAAACCACTTGTGCCCATTGTGCGCATTTGTATTGGAAAGCAAAAAAATGCTGTTGTCACCCGACAAAATGTAATTTTCCAGGTATCTTTTGTGCCTAGATATCTAGGTAAGACCTCATGGGTTCAGCCTAGAGGAGGACTTCACTCCTTCATGGGCTTAAATCAAAAGAATGGAAAGTTTGTCATGTGCATGTTAGGGTGTAGCTTGAAACAAGGTTAGTAATGTAATGCTTTTTAGTGAAAAATGGGACCTGGATTAGTTAATCATTAGCAAAAGTCAGCTGTACTATTTGATAACAATGTGGTCGCTTGCCTAAGTTTCCGAGACTGCATGTGACAGAACACCAGCTGATTTTTGAACTTCGAGCACTTCTAGACCTGTTGACGTCATGACCTGATAAATAGTGCCGACTGGAGGATTGATAGTGGTCATCAGAACTAAATGTGGCTTTATTTTTACAGAACAAGCACAAAACGTTATTATGCTAAAAAAAGACAAACTAAGGAAATTTTCAAACCAACGCTAGGACAATTACCATGTTTTTTCTGTCATGGTGGCTATTAGCTGTCCATAGCTTCTAAAAGCTGCATTTAGCTCTCACAGAGAAATATTGGCATAAACCCTGGAATCTAAGGGCCGGATTTAGAGTTTGTCAGATTATTACTTTGTCACAAATGTGACAGATAACCCATCTACCTTATTGCAAGTGCATTAAGATATAGGCCCTCATTACAACCCTGGCAGTCGGTGTTAAAGCAGCGGTAATACCGCCAACAGGCCAGCGGAAAAAAAAATGGAATCACGACCATGTCGGAAACCGCCAACATAGACAGCCACTTTAACACTCCAACCGCCACGGCAGTAGAAACAAACACTGCGGTGGTCGCCGCCAACACACAGGCAGAACACAAGGTTCCACCCACTGTATTACAACATGCCTATCCACCACCTTTTCCTGGGCGGTACCAACGTCATCAAAGGCACGGCAGAAACAGGACTTGGAACGGAAACCACTCACCTTTCGACACTTTATGAACAACCAGGACGCCATGGAGCCCGAACTACAGGTCCTGCCTATGCTGGTCTACCTCCTCTTGTATCAGGAGCAGCAAAGATGGCGGCAACGACCACGGTGAGTACTGCACCTAGCACACGGGGGGAGGGAAAAGAGAGTGACACACACATGCAACACACACCACCCCCACCCTCACCCACAACACCATACACACAAACACATGCAACAACATTACAGATACACCCCGTCACCCCCTGGAAGAACGCAAGGACAAAAGGAAATTATTGTAACAAGTGTAATCAATTAAATATCAGATAGGCCACATTCAAAAATCAGTATATACAAATATGTACACCAACTACACAAGTCCGGATATTAATGAAATCATTGTCAGTGGATCAGTGTCCCAAAATGCATGGGCGAAGCTCACACAAGATACCTGACTCTAAACAGAGAGAACACTGCAGGGGCATCAGATGGAAAATAAACAGGCACCTCGGGGGGGACACCTCAGCCGGATGAATGGACGACGCCACTGCTCCACGAGGGGGGTCCATGCCCACTGATTAGTCCTGGGGAGTGCAAAGCCACAGTCTCTCAAGTCTCTCCAGTGGGTGGTTTGCCCACTGCTTTATCCTGGGTAGTGCAAAGCCACAGTCTCTCAAGTCTCTCCAGTGGGTGGGTTGCCCACTGCTTTATCCTGGGAGTGCAAAGCCACCGTCTCTCAAGTGGATAACAGTCTCCACTGGTTCTGGAGGGGGCTTTGTGCCCAGAGTGCTTCATCCTGCCAAGGACTGAGGTAGTGAATGTCTTTCTCCACTGGTTCCGGAGGGGGCTTTGTGCCCAGAGTGCTTCACATGCAGTGTGGCAGGTCCCATTCCCTCACCTGGGTGTGTGTGCCACAAGATTGCCTGGGAACAGGTAGCATGATACTCCATGGAGGCAGAGACACACTTCACCCTGCTGCGACATCACATGCCACCTGCTGGTACAAACTGTGCTGGGAGTCATGCCTCATGTACGCTGGGCAGGGTCCAGGACATCTCCTGCAGCCTCGGACAGCTGCCCACTGGGGATGATTGCATTGTCAGCTGTGGTGCCACTGTCTGAGCACCTCGCGGGGCTGGTGGCGGTGGTGGCGGTGGTTGCGGCGGTGTCTGTGGTGGAGATGCTGGCGTGGTGCATGTGTCTGCACCTGTTGAGGCACACAGAAGGATGTCTCCTGCAGCCTCGGACGGCTGCCCACTGGGGATGATGCTGGGGACTGTTGGTGAGGCAGCAGACATGCAGGTGGTGGTGCAGGTGGCAGTGTCCACTGCCGTGCAGGTTGGTGTTGTGGTTGACAGAAGGGGTGACTCTGGACCCTCAGCCGGAGCCTCTGTGCCCTGTCCTGACCTGCTCTTCGGCTTGTGTCTCTTCCCCACCTTTGATGTCGCTGCTGGTGCCTTGCCACTGTCCTCTTTTGGCTTGGAGGAGCCCTTGCTTGCTGGTCGGTGCGGCTTCTCCCTCCGGCATGTGGGCACCTTCTTCACCTTGGCAGGTGGCCGAATGGCCTGCTTCTTGGCCTCGCTAGGTGGCACACTGGCAGCCCTGATGGGTGGCGCCTGCGATGTGACTGGACTTGCTGAGACCACTGTGCTGGAGGATTTGGTGGCTGAGGTGCATGGGGTGTGACCTGGACAGCTTGGCCCTAGGGTAAGGAAGGGGGGGAGATGTAGGGAAGAGTACAATGTTAGCCAGGAAACATTTCTTAGACACACTGGGACGGAAGATGGAGGGGGTTTGGGAGTGGAGGAAGAGGTAGTGGTTGTAGGAGGTGTACGTTTGCTGAATTTGGGTGAAGGTTCATGGGCCGGAGGCTGTTGTAAAGTGGATGGCTGTTGGGTGGGGGTGTGCCTGCGTTTGTGTAGTTTGGGAGGAGGGCTCACAGACACACTGGGAGAGGACACAGGGGATGTGTGAATGGTAGTGGGGTGGTGAGTGCACGTGAGCGGTGTGTGGTGATAGGCGTGCTGGTGATAGGCGTGCTAGTGGATGAAGATGTAATGCATACAGGTATGAGTGGAGACGAGACAGGGAGGGAGGAGGAGGACGTGGAGGAGGGGGTCTCAGTGGAGGCAGTGGATGTTGGTGTGTCTACATGATGATGGTGCTTGTGTGAGTGCCAGTGGGATGTGTGGTGCTTATGTTTGCCATGTCCACTCTTGTGTGTTGATGAGTGTGCATGCTGGTCAGATGGTATGCTTGGGATAGGTTGAGGTACAGGGGATTGGTTCTGAGTGGAGGAAGTTGGAGGGGGGAGGCTGGACACAGGGACAATGGCTGCCATCAGTGCTGAGGCCAGAGCCTGAAATGCTCTCTGTTGGGCCGCCTGGCCAGAATGAATGCCCTCTAGGTATGCATTTGTTTGCTGCAACTGCATCTCAACACCCTGGATGGCATTCAAAATTATAGATTGCCCAACATTGAGGGATCTCAGGAAGTCAATAGCCTCCTCACTGAGGGCAGCAGGGCTGACTGGGGCAGGGGCTGAGGTGCCTAGGGCGAAGGAGATGCCCACCCTCCTGGGTGAGCGGGCACAAGAAACTCGATAAGGGGCTGCTAGGAGGGCGGTGCTGGTATGGGGGGATGGCGGCTGTACCTGTTGATGCAGTGGGCACAGAGGTGCCCGCCCCCGCATGGGAGCTATCATCAGAGGAGGAGTCGCTGTCGCTGGTGTCTGCTCCTTTCCCTGTCGTGGTGCTCCCCTCGCTCTCCATCCCACTGGTGCCTTTGGACTCCCTTACTGCACCATCCAGGGCCATGTGGGATGCAGCTCCCTCCTGCTCCGGTGCCACTGCTCCTCCGCCAGATGATGCTAATGCACGCAAGGACAGGGTGACAAAACAAAAGGGGGGGGAGACAGAGGAGACACATGGTCAATGCATGCAACACCACTACCGTTGTCGGACACAACACACAGGGAGCAGCCCTATGCACTAAGCCACGCACTGACAGGGCAGGGGAAAAGCACATGCCCATAGGGGACTCTGTCGAGAAGCATAGTATGCACGGCTGGAAGCCATAGGAGCCTGACTAGGTGTAGAGGGCAAAGACCACCTTTCGGGTTGGACAGGGAATGAGGCTGCAAATCAATGCATCTACCTTTGCCCGTCTGCCCTGGCCTAGGGGAATCCACAGCCCACCTCCCCGAACCAGACACCTCATAATGCACGCAGAGTCAGCTGAATGAGAGTGTACTCACCCCCTTGGGGCTGCTGTGATGCCCTCAAGTGCCCATCCAACTCCAGATATGCCACCACCAGGATCTGGTACATCAGGGGGGTCATGGTGCAACGGGCACTCCTTCCGCATTGGGAGGCCATCCCCAGCTGGGCCTCCGCTGTCTTCTTGCTCCAGCGGTGCAGGTCCTCCCATCTTTTTCCGGCAGTGGGTGCTCCGTCTATGGTAGACCACCAGGGTCCGCAATGGCACGCCAAATCCCCTTCTTCTGGTGGGCGCTGACCTAGAGGAAAAGTGAAGTTATAATGGATGTTACTATCCCCTACAGTTCTTCTCACACATACCTCCCACCCTGGCCCAGACATACATACCCCACACCATCCTCACATGCTGGCCTGCCCCCCGTCTCCTCAATCCATGACACTCCATACAATCATGTGCCATCCACCATGCACACAGTTTACTCACCTGTTTGTCTGGAGGACCGTACAGTTGCGTGTACTGGGGGAGGACCCCATCCACCTGTTTCTCCAACTCCTCTGCAGTGAAGGCAGGGGCCCTTTCCCCAGACACTGTAGCCATTGTCGCTTCCAGACACAGGTCACAGCAGCACTTGCAGTGTAGGTCCTCTCCTGTTGAAGGTCAGGTATCAAGTGAGGGAACTGATAGAAAATGGTGGTCAAGTCCGCAGCAGTGCGTACCGTCACCGCCGGCGTACATCGTCATTGGCTCCTGGAACCCATGGGGCCCAATGATAACCAAAGCTGAATTGCGCCACGGTCTTCGACCGCCTATTGCGACGGTGTACAATGCCAGCACAGTTACATCATTTCCCCTTGTCCCACCTTACAGGTGAGGCAGCCGCCATTTCAGGGGGCCACATGGCAGGCCAAATAACTGCATCACACCTATTTAGGCCAGGAATACGGACAGACAAAGGCACATAGAGAAATATTTACGTTAGTGCTAAACAGCCTTGTGAAACCTATGTGTTGTATGACCCTCTGCTCACCGTTCTCCTCCATAGGGCACGTCCGCTCGGGCAGGTGATGAGATGGAGGCATCCTCCAGTGTACAGACCGCTGGTGGACCTGTTGATAATGGAAGACAGACACATCATTATCACTTACAGACTTGATCGTGCAACAACCCAGGAACTGTGTGCCCAGTTGGAGCCAGACCTGATGTCAGCTATCCGCCATCTCACAGGAATACCCCCTCTAGTGCAGGTCTTGTCAGTACTCCATTTCCTGGCCAGTGGGTCTTTTCAAACAACAGTAGCCATGGCATCAGGGATGTCCCAGCCAATGTTCTCTAACGTGTTGTCCAGAGTGTTATCTGCCCTGCTGAAACACATGCGCAGCTACATCGTTTTCCCTCAGGTGCAGGATTTGCCCACAGTGAAAGGTGACTTCTATGCCCTGGGACATATCCCCAACATCATTGGTGCCATTGTTGGTACACATGTGGCATTTGTCCCCCCAGCAGGAATGAATAGGTGTACAGAAACCGCAAAAGCTACCATTCTATGAATGTGCAGATGGTGTGTTTGGCAGACCAGTACATCTCCCATGTGAATGCCAAGTATCCAGACTCAGTGCATGATGCTTACATTTTGAGGAATAACAGCATCCCCTATGTGATGGGGCAACTCCAGAGGCACCGTGTGTGGCTAATAGGTGAGTCTAAAGTCCCCACACAGTTTAATTTGCTGTCTGGGTATGGGATATTCCCTAATGTTTGGAGGATGTCTAACTGTTGTCCCTCGATATTTGCAGGTGACTCTGGTTACCCCAACCTGTAATGGCTACTGACCCCAGTGAGGAATCCCAGGACAAGGGCAGAGGAGTGCTACAATGAGGCACATGGGCAAACTAGGAGGATAATAGAGCACATTTTTGGCCTCCTGAAGGCCAGATTCCAGTACCTCCATCTGACAGGTGGCTCCCTATACTACTCACGAAGAAGGTGTGCCAGATCATTGTGGCCTGCTGTATGTTGCACAACCTGGCTTTGTGACGCCAGGTGCCTTTACTGGAGGATGGGCCTGATGGTAGTCTTGTGGCAGCTTTGGAGCCTGTGGACAGTGAAGAAGAGGAGGCAGAAGAAGATGTAGACAACCGAAACAACAACATCACGCAATACTTCCAGTGAGACACAGGTAAGAGGATGGAACTGCTTCCCACATCTCATACTATTGTAGGACCTAGCATAGGTCTGCCTTTTTAACTCTTTGTATGGACCCTGACTTGTCACTTTGGCTTTCCATTTCACAGATCTGGGTCCCAATTTGTGTCCTCTGCTATGTTTACTCCTGGCCTACAGCCAGTATGTGGTATGTGAACAAGTACATTGACATTGCTATATTTCAGAGATGTTGCAATTACACATTTGTGAAAGCACAGACTGACTCCAGATTGTTTGGTGATTCAAGGGTGTTTATTTCTGCGCTAATAAGTGGAGGGTGTGTGAAATGGGCTGGGGTGATGGTGGAGGAATATCCATGGCAGAGTCCAGTCTCTTGGTCTCACAGGTGCATTGTCCAATGGGGCACAGGAAGGGGAGCAATGGCAGTTTAAGGTGGACAGGGTGACAAAGTGGGATAGAAGGGGGACATTCAGAAGGGTCTTATTTCCTGGCAGGGGTCTTGGCAATGTTCTCTGTCTTTTTTCTGGATCTCAGGGACTGTTTGTGGGGTGGTTCTCCTTCTTCAGGGGGTGGGGTGCTGGTGGCCTGTTGGTCTCGTGGCAGTGCCTCCTGTCCACTAGCGCCGGCGGAGGTGGAGGGCTGTTCATTGTCCAGGCTAATGTCATGGGCCCGTTTGTGTCCCACTGTGTCCCTCATGGTGTTGACAAGGTCTGCCAGCACCCCTGCATAGGTGACCAGGGTGTTGTTAATGGACTTCAAGACCTCCCTGATCCCCAGGTACTATTCCTCCTGCAGCCGCTGGGTCTCCTGAAACTTGTCCAGTACCGTGCCCATGGTCTCCTGGGAATGGTGGTATGCTCCCATGATGTTGGAGAGTGCCTCGTGGAGTGGCGGTTCCCTGGGCCTGTCCTTCCCCTGTCACACAGCAGTCCTCCCAGCTTCCCTGTTATCCTGTGCCACTGTCTCCTTAACCGTGTGCCCACTGCCACTGCCACTGCCAACAGGTCCCTGATTTTCTTGGGTTGGTGGATTTGCCTTTGTTTCCCTGTAGTGGTGGACACACTGCTGATTGACGTGTCCTGGGGACAGAGGAATGGGCCCGCTGAGTGGGTGCTGTGGTGGTGTTTCCCTAGGGGGGAGGGTCAGTGGGGGCTAGTGACAGTGGCAGGGGAACCGACTGTTCAGATGTCCCTGATGGGCCGGGCTGGTCATCTTGATCCAGGAGTGCAGAGCTGCTGGCATCACCGTGGGCCTCTTCTGTGGGGGGACTGAATAGGTCTGGCACCTCCTGTCCTGTAACGTGGGTATGGGTCCAGTTGGGGTGTAAATGCATAGTTTTAGTATCTGTGTGTGCCATCTTGTGCATTGGGTGAGGTACCCTCTACTCATGTGCTTGCATCATTGTGTTTACCCTTTCGTGATAGTTGGTTTGGGGTCTGTGTGGGTATCTGCACTGGACATGCTTTGGTGACGGTGGTCCATGCATAGGTGTTGCATGCAGGGCCTTGGTAGTGAGATGTGTGGGTTGTGATAGTGGGACATATGTGAGATGATAGAGTGATGGGAGTGAGGGTAAGGGTGGGGGTATGTGATGGCATGCAGGTGGGGTGTGGGGGATATGGTAATAAAGATATGACTTACCAGAGTCCAGTCCTCCTGCTACTCTTGTAAGGCCCTCAGGATGCAGTATTGCCAAGACTTGCTCCTCCCATGTTGTAAGTTGTGGGGGAGGAGGTGGGGGTCCACCGCCAGTCCTCTGTATAGCAATCCGGTGTTTGGATACCACTGAACGCACCTTCCCCCGTAGGTCGTTCCACCTCTTCCTGATGCCATCCTGTGTTCTTGGATGCTGTCCCACTGTGTTGATCCTGTCAACAATTCTCCGCCATATCTCCATCTTCCTAGCAATGGAGGTCTGCTGCACCTGTGATCCGAAAAGCTGTGGCTCTACCCGGATGATTTCCTCCACCATGACCCTGAGCTCCTCCATTGAAAACCTGGGGTGTCTTTGAGGTGCCATGATGTGGTGTGGGTGATGTGTGAGGTGCTGTCTGTTGTGATGTGTGGGGGGATGTGTTGATGTGTGTTGTTTGAGGTGCGTGGATGTTGTATGGGTGATGGTGTTGTGTGTCTGTGGATGCTGGTGTTGTTTGCTAATCTCTCTCCCTGTGCTTCTTCCAAAAAATTCATTGTAAGGGTTTGTGGGTAATGTTGGTGTGTGTTTTATAGTGTTGTGTGTGTGTGTGGGTGTGGTGTGTGTATGTGTATCAGGTGTGTGTATTTTGTATTGTCCAATGTAGTTGTATTTTGTTAATGTGTGTGTATTTTGAGCGCGGCGGTGTGTACCGCCAATGGATTACCGAGGTTGAAAGACCGCCACGTTGATTTGTGGGTGGTGATAGTGTGGGCGTATTCTTGTTGGCGTGACGGTGTAGGTTTTGGTATTGCCAGTTTATCACTGACCTTTGCTGTGGCGGACTTGTGTGGGTGTCTGTATTGACATTCCGAGGTGTGGGTCGTAATACCTGTAGCGGAATTTTGCCGCCGCAACAGTATGTTGGTGGTCTTCAGCATGGCGGAAAGCGGGATTTACTGCCAGGGTTGTAATGAGGGCCATAATGTGTGTAGAAAAGTAGCCTCTTTCTAGCATGGTTCCCCCACTTTTGGCCTGTTTGTGAGTGTGTGTCAGTGTGTTTTTACTGTGTCACCGGTATCCTGCTAGCCAGGACCCCAGTGCTCATAGATAAAAACCTATATGTCATTGTGCTTCGCCTGTCTCACTGGGATCCTGCTGGTCAGGACCCCAGTGCTCATAATTTATGGCCTAATGTGTATACCTGTGTAGTGCCTAACTGTGTCACTAAGGCTCTGCTAACCAGAACCTCAGTGCTTATGTTCTCTCTGCTTTCAAATTTGTCACTGTAGGCCATTGACTTCATTTACCAATTTCAAATGGCACACTGACCCCCATGTAAGTCCCTGGTATATGGTACTTAGGTACCCAGGGCATTGGGGTTCCATGAGATCCATATGGGCTGCAGCATTTATTTTGCCACCCATAGGGAGCTCAGACAAACCCTTACACAGGACTGCCATTGCAGCCTGCGTGAAATAGTGCACACACTATTTCACAGCCATTTTCACTGCAAGTAACTTATAAGTCACCTATATGTCTAACCTTCACTTGCTGAAGGTTAGGTGCAAAGTTGCTAAGTGTGTGGGCACCCTTGCACTGCTGCCTCCTCACAGACAGGGTTCTGCCCTCCTGGGGTCTGGGCAGCCCAGTCCCAGAAAGGCAGAACAAAGCATTTCCTCTGAGAGCAGGGTATTACACCATCTCCCTTTGGAAATAGGTGTTACAGGCTAGGAATGGGTAGCCTCCCCCAGCATTTGGAAATGCTTTGAAGGGCACTGATGGTGCCTTCCTTGCATAAACCAGTCTACACCGGTTCAGGGACTCCTTCTTGCCTGCTCTGGCGGGAAACTGGACAAAGGAAAGGGGAGTGACCACCACCACCCCTGGGGCAGTGCCCAGAGCTCCTCCAGTGTGTCCCAGACTTCAGCCATCTTGCTTTGCAAGGTGTGGGAGCACTCTATAGGGCTCTGAGTGGCCAGTGCCAGAAGGTGACGTCAGAGACCCCGCCTGATAGGTCCATACCTGATAAGGTAGCCAATCCCCTTTTTAATGCTATTTAGGGTGCCTCCTGTGGGTTCTCTTGAGATTCTGCTTGCAAGTTTCCTTAAGGAATCCTCTGCAACAACTTCAGACTCTTCTGACCTCGGATCAACCGCAGCCTGCTCTAAGAAACGCTGTAACTGCAACAAAGTGTCTACAAGAGACACTTTTCTCCAGCAACCTCAGCTCCAAGTCAGCAACCGCAACAGTTTCCACAGTGTGCATGCTCTTGCGACTCCCTGTCTTTATCCTGCACAAGAAGAACCAAAGAAATCTCTTGTAGAGTGACGGAATCACTCCCCTACTCCAAGCAGGCACCTTCCAAGATGACAACCGGTACCCTGGGACTCCTCTCACAATGACGAGCATGCTCCTAAGGACACAGAGGGTGGACATCATCGACATAGACTGTCCTGAGGTCCTGCTGATGCAATTTGGAGGAGGTAAGACCTTGCCTTCCTCAAGAATGATATCACCCCTGTGTACTATGTCTTCTTCACCCCTTGAGGCTCTGCGCACTCTTTGCAAAATTCCTTTGTGCAGAGCCTGACCCAGGTCCCCAGCACTCCACCCTGTGACGCTCAACTCGTTGAGTTGTTCTCCGGCAGTGTGGGACCTTCTTTTTTTGTGCTGTATCAACCTCGTTTTGCACCTCCTTTGAACCCAGATCCTGTGGCTTTTGGGGGTGCTGGCTGGCAACCTGAGGGCTCTCTAAAGTGCTGAGAGCCCCCTCTTCCTCCTCACACAGAGTTGAGGCCCCCAGGTCCCTTCTGGGTCCATCCAGCGCCATTTTGACAAATCACACACTTTTGTCTTAGCCAAGGCTTGTTGGTGACTTCCAAAATGAAATCTTATCTGCAACAATCTTCACGCCATTGGACATCTTTTGCATCATGCAGGAGCCTGCTGGCATCTTCCTAGGGTGCATTCCTGCATTCTTTGACTAACTGGGGACTCTTCTTTTGCACCCTCTTCTGGGTTGGCAGGGGCTCCTGTCCTTCCTAGAAATTATTTTGACTTCTAGACTTGGTAACCTTCCTTTGCAGGTCTTCAGGTCCAATAATCCAGCAGTTGTTCTTTGCAGACTTGGTTGGCTGCTGCAAAATCCCCAAAACGAGGTGTAAGTTGTATCACTTACAGCAACTGTTTGATCCACTTCTCCCGCATGTAACCTTGCCAATGTCACTATGGAAAGGATATCAGAGACTGCCACAACCCTTCAGGATGAAGGCCCGAGTGAGGATAACACCTCTTGATGTTTGGACACTGACAACGAAGCTGTCCCATCAGGGACACCTGGTCAGTCAATAGCTGTCAGCCCTACCCTGCCATTATTGACTCCTCACAGCACTGCAGCTTCAACATCTCAGGCAACTGTGCCCCCCCAAACCTGTGTCCCAAGGTCTGTTACTTCCATTGTGTGCCCCCCAGTACAAGTACCTGGTTCTCCTCTTGTCACCCCTGACAGTGATGGACCTACCACCACTGGGAGTGAGCACCCTGTACCAGGGTCACAGGCACAAGGGGGTAGGATGTGTGGGAAGGATGGTTTGGGCCAGAGGATGGTGACTCAAAGGGACACTACTTACCAGGAAACCATCTCCCTAATCTTCGGTGCCTACCAAAATTCCCAAGGCATCATGGGCTATGTACTCACCATGATGGAGTAAATCCAACAGCTGCAGAGGGACAACCATCAGGAAGCCATGCAGCAGTGGCAGGCACAAAGGGCCTGATTCCGACCGCCGGGGCCGGGGTCGGCGGGAGCACCGCCAACAGGCTGGCGGTGCTCCCCAGGGTGTTCTGACCACGGCGGTTCAGCCACGGCCAGAAAGGGAAAACCGGCGGTCTCCCGCCGGTTTTCCGCTGCCCTGTAGAATCCTCCATGGCGGCGCAGCTTGCTGCGCCGGTATGGGGTGTCGTGGGGCCCCTGGGGGCCCCTGCAGTGCCCATGCCAATGGCATGGGCACTGCAGGGGCCCCCGTAAGAGGGCCCCACCCTGAATTTCAGTGTCTGCTTAGCAGACACTGAAATTCACGACGGGTGCTACTGCACCCGTCGCACATCCTCCACTCCGCCGGCCCATTCGGAGCCGGCATCCTCATGGAGGGGTGTTTCCCACTGGGCTGGCGGGCGGCCTTTTGGCGGTCGCCCGCCAGCCCAGTGGGAAACCCAGAATACCCGCGGCGGTCTTTTGACCGCGCAGCGGTATTCTGGCGGTTCCCTCCAGGCGGGCGGCTCCCGCCGCCCGCCGGGGTCAGAATGACCCCTAAAATGCCATCCTGACTTCCATTGCTGGGGTGCTGAGGGACTTCAACACTACCCTGAGTAGGTCTCCCACACAACATAAGGCCTCTGCCACTAGTAATGAGTAATCAGCCCCTTCAACATCTGTGGCTACTAGTGGAATGGATGCCTTGCCAAGGGAAGGACATGCCTCAGACACCCTACCCTCTGAAGCAGAGGAACCCCCCTGCAAATGTGGACGTCCAGCCTGATATCCAAGAGGAGCAGATGCCAAGATCAAACTCACTGCCAGGAAGTGAACCTCTACTGATTGTTTCCCGTTGTGTGCCACAGATACACTTTGTTGACTGTTCTAAGACCCAGCTCCATTTTCATATGGTGCAAGGACACTGAACTTGTGTTTCCAAATGGTGTTGCAGCTGCCCTGATGATTTGATCCACCATGACTCAACCATTTACTGTTTACTTTCTGGTATTTCAGTTTCAATTCACACTTATTGTTTTGCACTCCCCAATAAATACAACTTTAATAGAGGTACTTTGTAAGTGTCATGTATCATGTGAACACAACGAGAGAGGAGGAGAGAGAGGATTGAGACCCCATACTGCCTCCCCTGAGCGAGCAACAACATACACGAGGAGTATGGGGTGCCACCCACGTACAAAATAGAGTTAAATTGCCTTGGACCGTCTATGTATCCTGGACTTCAGGACTTGTTTGTGTGCTGAATGTGGTTGTCAGGAGGGGCTAACGGGAATTTCCCCTTACGGACTAGGTGGTCTCACACACTATATAGAGTCATGCTTCATCATATGAACACCTACCCCCATCCAGGTAGGATAGTACCACCTGGAAAGACTCAACCTCATCGTTAAAAGAACTTGAGGGGAGTGCGGAGATAAAGATTATCTGGATAATACTGGGATCCAGTTGTACTACAGAAAATCTAAAATCACCTAATCAATCAACCTGTGTAATATTACACCTTTATTTGCAGTGATTTTTGGTGAGATTAAAAACACAATGTGACACTTCTAGAGGATTATGATTCGAAGAGTCACCAAAATTTCACTGGCCAACATGTTTCTGCCCACTTACTCAAGCCAAAGGAGTTCTAGGGCATTCGTCAGGGCCTGGGATCCCTAGTTTCATGCACTGAAGAGTCATGTGCTGAAAAAAGGGGGGCTACCTCAGTAGTCATGGAACCTTTCACTTACCATGCTCATGTACCTGTAGGCTTGCCACTCACCCATGCCAGTCCTCAGAGACATGCACATTAGTCTACAAAGTATTAACAAACTGACAGCTATGTACAAGGTAGGTCACATACAACAGAAAGCATTATGATGATAGAGGCTCTGGTACAACTATTTTCACATATGTCAGATACATATGGACACACACATGGCACCATTTGAGCACCTCCAGTACCAAACAGGTAATCTTGTTGGAAAAACACACTTCCATCCCAGTGTTCCTATAGTCTGGCCATATAAGTGACACTCAACGTCTGCCTGCAAATCCCATCTGCCTCTGACACTGTCTGTGATTTGCCATTTGATGATGAGCCAAACAGTAACTGCAAATCTGTGAATTTCAAAGATAAGGGATAGGACATATTTGTAAACATATTTGAATTCTGACTAGCCATTTGTACAACTGTTACTTTGCTTGTGCAGTAACAACCTATTACACTGTATACCACACTGTTCAGTACACAATAACAACTTACAATCAGCATGCATATCTGAGTCATTGGCATTATAGCAACTTAAGAGCCCACAAATGATGGTCAATAGGAGGTGACATGCCAGGTATCAATTAAAGACTACAAAATGGAATCTCACTTTTAAGAATGCATCACATACCTTTAGTCAGTTGAAGTACTGATTGATGAGATCTGCCCTGAAGTCTCCAGCTTAATCGTCATCAGGCTCACTCAGCAAATCTGCATTTCCATCCACAGCTTCTTTTGGCTCCCCCTCCTCTGATATGAATGGTATATGATGTCTCAGGGCAGGGCTGTGGCGCATGCAGCAGGTAGCAATAGTCTGACACACCTTTGTGAGTGAGTAGAGGATGACTCCTCCAGATTTGTCCAAACTGTGAAATCTTTCCTTCAGGAGCACAAAAGTCCGCTCCACGACACTCCTTGTCCTCCTGTGGGCATCATTGAAGCAGACTTCCCCTGGTATGGTTGGGTACCTCACTGGTGTCAATAACCAAGGACAGTTTGGATAGCCAGGGTCACCTGTAAGGAATAGGTATAACAACACAAACATATATCTTGGACATGCACATTTGTGATAGCAGGAAAAAACACTTTGCAAACACACATGTCATATGTGGCTTACCAACCAGCCAGGCCCTCTCTTTGTAGAGTCGTGTCACCAACGGTGAAATATTGCTGTTCAGCATGATGAGGAAATCAAGGACTAATCCAGGATACTTTGCACATACTTGTGAAATATACTGGCCTGCCAAACACACTACTTGGCTGTTGATGGAGTGGTAGTTTTTCCTGTTCCTATACACCTGTTCATTGGCACTGGAGGGAACCAAGGGTACATGGGTGCCACCTATGGCTCCAACCACATGTGGAATGTGTCCCAAAGCATAATACTCTCCCTTTACGTAGGCCAAATCCGCACGTTGGGGAAACCTGATGCAGCTGTCCAGCTACTTCAACAATGTAGACAGTACAGCTTTCAAAACCAGACTGTACATGGGCTGAGACATCTCTGCAGTTACGGCCACTGTGTTCTGAAAAGACGCAATGACCAGGAAGTGTAGCACTGACATGACTTGAACAATGGCAGGTATGCTATTGGGATTGCGAATGGCAGGCATCAGATCTGGCTCCAACTGATGACATAGATCCATGATTGTATGCATATTCATGTGATGTAATTGTAAAATGTGTTTCTCCTCCATGGTGTGCAGGTCTACTAGTTGGCGGTCCAAAGGTGGATGTCTTCCTCTCCACATGCCAGGGTAACTATGTGAGACAGAAGCAGATTGTAGGTCAATTTTGCAATGTGCACATAATGAATACGTTAATATACAAGTCACACATAGGCCCTCATTCCGACATTGGCCGGCGGCGGTCGCCGCCGGCCTGTCGGGGGCCGCCAGAATACCGTTCCGCGGTCGAAAGACCGCAGCGGTGATTCTGACTTTCCCGCTGGGCTGGCGGGCGGCCGCCTTCAGGCCGCCCGCCAGCCCAGCGGGAAAGAGGCTTCCACGATGAAGCCGGCTCGGAATCGAGCCGGCGGAGTGGAAGCTGTGCGACGGGTGCAGTTGCACCCGTCGCGTATTTCACTGTCTGCAAAGCAGACAGTGAAATACATTTAGGGGCCCTCTTACGGGGGCCCCTGCAGTGCCCATGCCAGTGGCATGGGTACTGCAGGGGCCCCCAGGGGCCCCGCGACCCCCCCTACCGCCATCCGGTTCCCGGCGGGAGAACCGCCGGGAACTGGATGGCGGTACGGGGGGTCGGAATCCCCTCGGCGGCGCAGCTAGCTGCGCCGCCTTGGAGGATTCCTATGGGCGGCGGTACACTGGCGGGAGACCGCCAGTGTTGCCGGTCCGACCGCGGCTTTACCGCCGCGGTCGGAATGCCCATTGGAGCACCGCCAGCCTGTCGGCGGTGCTCCCGCGGTCCTCCACCCTGGCGGTTTGAAACCGCCAGGGTCGGAATGAGGGCCATAGTTCCACATGATGTCAGATAAAAGATATGTCATTTGATGTACAGCATATTGCTATGCATTGTATGTCAGCTTTCTATTATGCAGAATCTCTAAACCCTCAGGTGTACTTTACATGTATATATATGTGACAGACAGTGTTTGATAGTTGCACCTAGTTTAGGGAGACATCTTTGTAGCACCTATACTGCATTGACTTCGCTAATATGCTGTTGCGTATAGAATTTTATTTCCATTAAAAGGCATGCCTCTTTTATACAGCTTTTAATACTCTCATGCACATTGAGACTACTAAACATGAAAGCAGCACTTAAAACATGTTCGTACTATATAGCTTGTAGTAAATGACGAATCTTACATTACTTTCCCATATATAATTGCCTCAAAATGTCAGCTGCCTGACCTACTGTACTGGACATGAGGAACTGAGCTTACTCTGCCAGCAGATATTGTCATGGTGGAAGGTGGTTACAACTACGGTAGACATTGTCATTGGGACACATTGCTGCCTTTGTCAGACCTGGGCCAATGGCGACCATCGGCGGCGATAACAGTCATGTACGAGGCGGATGTGACCGACATCTTCTGCAGAATCCCTCACTTGACTCCTGACACTGCTGCCAGCAAGATCTCCACTACCTGAGCTGCTGTGTACTGTTTCTGGAAGCTATCATGCCACGCCCTGCAGGTGATGGGACCCCATCCTCAAATCAGAAGAGCTGAACAAGCTTGTGGATGAAGTCCTATCCCTGTATGGACAGCTGTATGGTGCACCAGAGGAGCAGATGAGTCCAATGGTATACCAATGTGTGAAAGGTGGAGTGTATAATGTTGTACATGAAATGTGCAGTGGTGACGGATTGGGCACTCGTGTGGGTTTATGGGCATGAGTACATGTCCATAGGCAGACATACAATAGTGATATATGTTGGATAGTGTGTGATCCCACTGTCTCTATTCACAACATAGATGGCAGCATGTCCAACAACAAATGTTAATAGAGACATACCATCTTATGGACAATCATGTGGCCTGGTCATAAGTGTCTATTCAATACCTAGTACTGATCATGGATGTTGTATGGGTGACTCCACTTCACACATGGGCTGGCTGCAGATGGAAAATTGGGAAGGAGTTTAAACTGAGAGGAAGGGAATGTTTGCCTACTTGCTGTGACAGTAGAGTTTTGACCACCTGTGTAGGTATGGTACATGTGGACATAACTTTCTCCTTTTGTCTGTGTCATCCATGCATGTCAACATCCATCAAAAAAAGGGAATCTGCCATGCTATTTACAAGCAAGTGCAGACCCTTGGGGTCCACAGCCAGCGGAGCACCCATTGTAGGAAGGGGTGTGAGGACCTGAGACGCTTGGCTCGGAAGACCGCAGAGGCCCACCTGGTGATGTCCTCCCAGCGAGGGAGGGGTGCCCATTGGACCTTGACCCCACTAATGGCCTGCATTTTGGCGGTGGCCTACCCCAAGGTGGATGGGCATTTGAGGGCAGCACAGCAGCCACAAGGGGGTATGTACTGACTACACACATGTACAACCCCCTTCCAGTGCAGTGTTTAATGTTTAAGTATTTAAGCTGTGACAATGTGGTAAGTGCTAATGGCAAAGGGTCCCCTAGGAACACCTAGGTGTGCAATTGATAACATTAATATACAGGTGTGCGATCTGCTGTGTATAGGGACATAAAACTCACCTATGTTAACAATATTGTATTAAAGCATATGGTGATGCACATGTGACTATGTCATATGTGTACCACTATACTGCTCTATATGTACCCTGCTGGGTCATCCTTCCCACCTACTGATTCATACACCAGATATCCTGTAGGTAAGTAGTCCAGGTCTTTGGTCTCTGTCTTTAACTAGTCCACTGGATCTACCTCTATGTGCAACATAGGGACTGACAGGTGAGAAACAGGTAATCATTCATGAGTTGTGAACTAGATGTAAAGTTCATGTGATGGTGTGATCTCAATCTGAACAATAACTTGGCACTTTGCTACATTAACTCAGAGGTGGATGAAGTATCCCCATTGTTAAGTGTGGACTGTACATTGGCAAATGTGCTGTTTAATAAGGGTGGATATCCTACTTGAAGAAAAGCATTGTGGTAGTTCTACATTCCTAGTGCAAGAAATACCATTGACATGTGAGTTCAGACTATTTGTACCATATACATGGTATTGTGAAGGTAAGTGGCCAGCCTGCTATTCCCTTAGCCAATGTATTGTAGGGATGCTACATAGGGCAGGACATCTCTTTTATAGGTGACATACACACTGTTTATTTTGCCAACATCATGTGTACATTGGTAAATCCTGCAATTTTTTAGGATTTGTGATGCAGGTTTGGCATACTTGCTTTTGCTATTCTGATTCTGTTTTGAAGGATTTTAGTATGGCCAAGCTCAGTTTACAGTGACTTCATTGTGTAGCAGGTGTTGTAGTTGGCATTTACATGTTGGTGGAATGGTAAATCTTACCAGTCAATTTGCTGGACTTTAGCTGTATGTCTCAAGCATGGTTACTTGAGAAGTTGTTTAGGTCAGTATAACGTTGCTCCAAAAATGTAAGGTTACTCATGTCTAAAGTGCTGAAGCTGATGTAGGTATTTTGATATTGTTAAATTGAGGTTGACACTCATCATGATTAGTAGCACTGTATGTGGCCTTCATGCACATGACAGGTGTCCATTGTATTGAAGGTGTTGGTATGCTCCCTGGGCTTGTCTGAGGGTAAATCCTGTGTGCTAAGTAGCCCACTTTTGTTGTACATGTCTTTGTTTACTGTGTGAGAATGACTAAGATGAGTAGGTCCACAAAGTTGGTATGAACCATAGCAAACATACTATTTAAATATGTACTGTAGAAATGCATTAGAAATTGTTTATACTCCAAATTTGGATATGCCAATGGAGTAGGTGCATCTGTGATCTTTGCCATTGCAAATGTTATGGACACAGTTACAGTTATGGATGTGATTGCTAAGCAACATGCTGTGTTGTAAATGGAATGCGATGAGTTAACTTTCATAGAACATGACATCTAGTAATGGACTGAGCAAGCAAGTGTAGATTTGGAGTATGTATGATTTTCAAATAAATTTCATACTAACTCCCATTGATAAGTTTGTGTTTCACAGTAATGCTCTGTATTGGGACACACTTATTATGTTAACAAATCATCTTGTGCAGGAATAGTTTGCGTTATAGCTGTACTGATAGGATGATAATGTAGTGGTCAGATATTTGTCTTATGTTGTGTAGGACACTGTTGTCATAGAGGTGTGTGGAAAGTATATTGTGACATGTTGTTAGCTCAAAATGGTTCCTACCTGGGGGTGATGTGATATTACTGTTTTGTATGCTGTAATGTATGTGTATGTAAGGAATGTGATGACCCTACCTCTCTCTCTGTTTCTCAGCATCAGCAGGTGAAGGAGAAGGATCACACCTGACTAGGGAAGCTGCAATGGGGGAGACAGGATCCATTTCTTCATCTTTAGAATCTTCCTCCAGTGGACACTCCCTGGTGGTGGGCCCATCTGAGACCACCCCAGCACCATCTAAGTCTGCACCCCCTTACTACCACCACCCTCCCTGTAGCTCCCCACCCAGTTGGCCGTGCCCACTCATCCAAGAGGGTGGCTATCTCCTTTGCCACAGGCTCCTCTGCCCCTGCCAGCCCTGCTACCCTCAGTGAGAAGGCTATTGACCTCCTGAGGTCCATCTCTGTGGGTGAGTCGACCATTGTGAATGCCATCCAGGGACTTGCAACACAGATCGAACAAATTAATGCATTCCTGTAGGGCATTCACAGTGCACTGGCTTGCCTACAGAGATCCTTTCAGGCTCTGGCCTCCACACTAATGACAGCCAGTCACCCTTTGTCTACCGCCCCCCTCCACCTTCCTTTTCCCCAATCCCAAGACCCTCTTCCCTGACCGCCAAAGCACACAGACAGACAGGCATGCATCCATCTCAACATCCAAGGGTAGCTCAGACAAACATAAGCCCCACAAGACACACCACTGACATGCACACAAGCAACATTCAGATGCACTTGCAGCAACAGTGACTACCTACCCTGACATTCCCACTACCCCCTAGCATCACTGACAGCACACCTCACACACCTGCAAACACCACACCAACAATCACAGATCCAGCTACTACACCTATCCTGCCCACAGACGGCACCAGAGCATACCCTCAGTCATCCACCCCAGTAACCACTCCCGCAGACACCATAACTACTGACACACCTACATGCAGCACATCCACCATAACTGCAGTCACCACCCCAACAGACAGTCACCTAACCACCATGGCATCCCCCAGCATTTCCACCCCTCTCATCCCAAGACACATAAACACCCTCACTCACCCACCCAACAGACACCCGCCACACACAAATATACCTTACACAAACATGCACCGAAGACATCCACCCCAGGACCTTAGACAACCACTCCCTCTCCCTCAACACCCAAACCTTTTTGCCATGACCATCCCTGTGTGTATAAAAATTATTTCCTTTCTGAGTTTGTCCTTTTCCCTACTCCTTCCCCACCCTGTGATACCCCTAAATGTTAAGTGTCCCTCTTACTTCCGGCCCTGCTACCTCCAAGACCTCCCCTGTCCCCCTGCAAGTACCCTTGCCCCACCCCCTGCCAAGAAGTCTAGCCTTCCCACAGGAACCCAACCCTCCCCTAATCCTAAACCTAAGCCAAACCCCACCCGTGCCGGATTATAAAGGCCCCCCCTATGAAACCTAAATCCAAAACCCCCTCCGCTACCCCCCCAGGTAACCGCTGAGGTGCCTGCCTGCTCCCTTGGGGGGAAATTTATACACTGTTTATGCTGAATTGCATTCATTTATTTAGTCTAAATCAGCGCCAACTTAACTCCATATTTATATTTTGGCACTAAACATGTCTAGCACCAAAATATTGGAGTTAAAGTAATTTTTTGCCTGCGGAAAACTACCTTGCATCAATGAGATGCAAGGTAGGCATTCCTGGGCAAAAAAATTATGCTACGGCCTTAGCACCATATTTACCCCTGTGCTAAAACCAAGCCGAGGGATGGGGGACTTAAATAATGGCACTAAGCTTGCTCAGCACCATGATTTAACGCCTGTGTCAGGGCAGGCATTAGGGGGCCAGTGGGCCTTTTTCCATGGTCAGAGACATTGGAAAGAGCCCACAGGTGCCCTTCTCTAGCTCCAGGGACACCCACACCAGAGCGACAGCAGAGGAAGGGGGAACCCGTCCCAGGTAAGTATAGGGTGTGTTAGACTTTTCATCCTTGGCGTGGTCTCCCTTAACTTTTTGCCTCTGTTCCCCAGGTTGTTGATGTGTGCTGGACTCTGATTTTGCTGTTTTTGTTGCTCTGGGCACTTTACCACTGCTAACCAGTGCTAAAGTGCAAGTGCTCCTTTACAAAATGTGTATGTAATTGGCTTATCAATGATTGTCATATTTTATGTATTAGTATGTCCCTAGTACAGTGCACTAGAGGTGCCCAGGGTCTATAAATCAAATGCCACTAGTGGGCCTGCAGCCTTGGTTGTGCCACCCACAAAAGTAGCTCTGTAATCATGTCTCAGACCTGCCACTGCAGTGTCTGTGTGTACAGTTTTAACTGTAAATTCGACTTGGCAAGTGTGCCCACTTGCCAGGCCTAACCCTTCCCTTTTCTTACATTTAAGGCACCCCAAAGGTAGGACCTAGGAAGCCCTAAGGACAGGGTGCAGTGTATGGTTAAGGTAGGACCTATAGTATTGTGTTTTACATGTCCTGACAGTGAAATATTGCAAAATTTGTTTTTCACTGTTGCAAGGCCTATACCTCTCATAGGTTAACATGGGGGCTACCTGTAAATCTGATTGAAGTGTAGGTTCCCTTTGGGAGCGGATGGACATGTGGAGTTCGGGGTCTCTGAGCTCACAATTTAAAAATACATCTTTTAGTAAAGTTGATTTTAAGATTGTGTGTTTGAAAATGCCACTTTTAGAAAGTGAGCATTTCTGTGACTCTGCCTGTTTGTGGATTCCCTGTCTGGGTCAGTTTGACAGCTGGGCTGGTTGCAACTCACACTAGACAGTGACACAAAGGGAGCTGGGGTGTAGTCTGCATTTCCTGATGAGCCATCTATGCTAGGAGGGAGGGGAGAAGTGGTCACTTACACCTGAAAGGGCTGTGCCTGTCTTCACACAATGCAGTCTCCAACCCCCTGGTGAGTGTCTGGGGCCTGGCCTGGGCAAGGCAGGATTTCATATTCAAAAGAGACTTTGCTTTGAAGTAGGCCTACTTCAAAGGAGAAAATGGGCATAAGAAAGGCACCCAAAACCACAGACTTTAAAACACTTCTGGAAACCAAGATGAGCCTCTGCCTGGAGAAGTACTGAAGAGCTGAGGAAGAAGAGCTGCCCTGCCTGTGAATGTGCTTTGTGGAGCTATTCTGCAAAATGCTGCTTCTGCCAGAGTAAGAGGGCAAATACAGGACTTTGTGTGCCTTCCATCGTGAGAAGAACTCTTCAAGGGCTTGATTTGGAGATTGCCTCCTGTTGTTTGAAGTCTCATGGACAGCAAAGACTTCTCTCTGCCAGCACCTGGAGTCTCTGGAGAGACGGATACTCTGCCCTGTGGTGCCCATCCAGTTCCTGGGACCTTGAAAAGAGAAGCTGGTAGCCTAAGAGGAAAAGATCCATGCACAGAGCGCCGTGCGGGGAAAAGATTGACGCAACATCGATCTGCGGCTGAAGAAACAACGCGCCGCCGGCTCTGCGGCTGAAAATTGACGCTCACCGGAAATGCGACCGAAGAATCAACGCACGGAGCTGGAGAAAAACGATGCACAGCATCGCTGACAGAGACTCGGAGATCGAGACCCGCGCTGCATGGTTTTTGAATCATCACGAGGCTGGATTACCAACGCAAGTACCATTCGGCATGTAAAAACAACACTAGGCCTGCCTGGAACCGAGAGTGCTGACCGGATCAACGCAACGGTCTCCTGCAGAGAAGAAACGACGTGCCCCGACCCAACGAAAGGAGAAACAACGCAAGGTCTCACTTGTGAGTGAAATCGACGCATCGCAAACCCTTGTTGACGCACACTCGCCTGTGCGTGGTTATTTTTGATGCACCCAAGGTACATTTTCATGCTAACAGTGTTAGTGTGTGTTTAAAACTACATGAAGACTCTTTTTGCTTTTTAATTGATAACTTGACTTGTGTATTATGGATTTTTGTTGCTTTGGTCTTCTTTTGTTTAGATAAATATTTCCTATCTTTCTAAACCTGTGTTGTGTCATTTTGTAGTGTTTTCATTAAGTTACTGTGTGTTGCTACAAATACTTTACACCTAGCATTCTGAAGTTAAGCCTACTGCTCTGCCAAGCTACCAAAGGGGTAAGCAGGGGTTAGCTGAGGGTGATTCTCTTTTACCCTGACTAAAGTGAGGGTCCTTGCTTGAACAGGGGGTAACCTGACTGTCAACCAAAGACCCCATTTCTAACAGTAAGCATTATTTTTTAGTTTCTCTAGTGTCATGGGGGGGGCTAACTTGGGCCCCCCTACATGGCATTGGATTCAATGGACATGCCCAGAGGACATATGTCCCCTGGGAATGGCCATTGGGGTGGTGGGCATGACTCCTGTCTTTACCAAGACAGGAGTCATGGCCATGGGTTTTAACATTAGAAAATGACTCTAATCTGGTTGGAGGCATTTTTATGCCTCTGCCCATACTAGCATCATCCTTTGACACTAAACCCCCTGTTCCCTGTACACCTCCCCCACCCGGCTAGTGTTCTTTTTTATGATGTTAGCCGGGCCTTACCCTCGGCTCCCGTCATACCATAATTATGACACCCAGCCGGCATCTTGGTATGGCGCTAACCGGCAGTATACTTTTTTACACTAAAATACAGTTTAGCATCAAAAAGTATAAATCAGGGCCTTGATGCCTCTACCTGTGGAGGTTACATAGCAGTCAGGAGTCAAGTTCGGGGCACATATCTGTGCACTGTGTGCATGAAGACTGTTATATATTTGGACTGACCTATGGCCTTTGTGTTGCACCTTACTTTATGATTTTAATATATCAGCACCAACCTGTTGTTGGTTTATTGGGTACAACTTTTTCATGCATTTCTTTGCCTAGTATGGAGATATTCCTGGCTGACACTAGTTGTGTGTCTGTACTTGTGTGCGTGTGTGGTGCTTGTGCTATCTGTGTTGTTTAGCCAGTATGTATGGTTCTGGGCAGTGCTTTTGTCTGACAGTGATAGGGTGTGTGTTGTGTGATGGACATTTGTGTGTTCAAGACATTTTGTTGTGTTGGTATTGAGTAGTGTTTGTGTTGACATGTGTTTGTTAGTGTGTTGTGTGGTTTTGTGTGCTTTGACTGTGTGCGTGTTTTGTGCATGGTATTTTGAATATGATGTTCTGTGCAATATGATCGGTAAGTAGAATGGTTGTGTGATTATGTGTGTTTGTTCTCTGTTGGTGGTACGTTGTGATTTATGTGTGGTGTGTCCCTGGGTAGTTTCCGATGTGGGCCCCCACCAGGAAATTGGAGCTGATGAGGTTATGTTGTAGTTTTGAGGTGTTGAGGTGTTGTGTGGTGCTGTGGGTAGGTGGGCCTTTGCAGTGTTTCCGTGCATACATGTGTGTGTTTGTGACATATGTATATGTGTGTGGATGTGTGTGGTTGCCGGTGTGTGATTGTTTTGTATGTGTGTGACTGTATGTGAGTGTGCATATCAGTGTGCTACCCCCTTCCCGAATGTATGTTTCTGTAAGTGTACAATTATTGACAATGTACAACAGTGACAGGTAAGTGTGTGTACTTACTGTTGCTGTCATCGTCGCTGATTCAGAAATCTTCGTGTGAGCAGGAGCAGCAGGATGACGTGTGGTTCCATGGTGGCTCCAGACGGGTATGGCTTCATGAAGGTGAATGTCCATTTTTATACAGTTAGTTTCTGCCTGGGTTTCCGTGGTGGTGCGACTGCGGAGGAAACCTTGGCGGTGTGCAACCTCATAATCTATTTGACGGGAACATGGTTTCCACCGGCCTCCAGGTGCCCACCGTAGTATGTGCGGGCCACACCGCAATAGCAGTGCTTTGGCTGTATTTTGTTGTGAATACCGCCATGGTCATAATTTGGTGGTATTCTCCACCAGCTTGTTGGCGGTCATACCATCATGGTGGTCCTAAGACCTCCAAAGTCGTAATGAAGCCCTAAATGTTTATTTTTGATGCATGCTACAAGATGTAAGTGAACATATCCTGAAAAATAATATATTTTGTCCAAACACTGCAAGGAATACATCCCACCACATAGAAGTGTCATAACATACCAACCACGTTCAAGTGTACTGAAATTTATGAAGAAATAGGGGCAGAGATGGTCTAGTTGAAAGTAAACAAATGGTCAAGACGAGACTAAACAGTAATATGAAGAGCTGGTTGGAATAAGAGAGTCCTAAAAACACAAGGTTAGCAACTGTAGGCACACTAACTGATGACTATCTTATTTTTTTTTAAATTAAAAGAAGTACATAGAAACCTACACAAGATCCTTAAATACATGAATTGTCCCCTTTGCCACTCTCTCGTGCACATACAGATCTATGCTGTCTGGGACAGCAGCAAAAAGTGAAACAAGCAGACTCCACACACACAGAGATCTAAATACACTGGCCTGGGCATGCCCATAGATCCCCTAAAGATTTGACAATCTACAGATCCTCTCCAATAGTCCACAAAAACAGAGGAAGGTCCCATATATGTATAAAGACCAGGCAACTTCAAAGATGGTTATGTACAGGACATAAACCCCCACAGATGCTGATAAATTACACTGAGCAATTCACTAATAAAGAGACTCAGAGACTCAGAGTTACATATCAACACCTCAAACTACTTTGGCACTCACAAACTCACATGCAACTCCTTCCAGAGATCTGCAGAGAAATAGACCCTGACACAGATAGTCTTTAGATGATTCAAAACTATGTGGCTAATGTAGAGTTTGGCAGAAAGGGTAACCTCAGTCCAACATCCTCGGTCCAACAAGTGTTCTTTAGTATGTCAGTGGTAGAACCTTGCCCCAGCTCTGTAGCTGACATATTCATCCAGCATACCAATGGAGTGCTGGCTGACAGAGATTCACATATAGCATGTAACACCATCTCTCTGATTTAAAGTTGACGGTGTTATATGTTTTTTTTTTTTTTTGCTGTTCGTCACTGCCAGGTAAAACCTGTGGCATGAAGGGACAGTAAAAAAAATACTGACACCCCACACCATAGGAGACAAAACATCTGGTGTTTAGGGGTCATTAACTTTTGCTTTTTTTTTAATAAAATCCTGCTTCACGATTTTATTTTTTTAAAAGCAAAAACTTAACACATTGAAAGGAACTGTTGTGATGACAGTTCCTGCCAGTGTTAAGGGGTTGCTAAGGGTCTGGCAGACATCTTAAAATGAGGAGTACAGGTACTCTGTCAGGGCAGCGGAGCATTTCACTCCTTCACCCTAATGGTGTAAATACTGTACTTCTCCATTTAAATAAGGCCCAGTATGTTTACCATACATCTTTATTTATGACCTCACAATCAAACATAATGTTTTTAAGAAATTAAGTGGTGCACTTGATATGCCAGGAGTATTCCCTTAATGTATATTCCTCAGAAAACTCTATTACTATACCTATAAGTGACAGATGAGCCCAACGCCACCCTAAAAGCTGCACTTTCCAAAGCTCTGCTACAAAGCCACTAAAGCTGCAATCTGAAATGACTGAAATGCAGGACATAAAGGCACTGGATTTTTTATGAGAGATTCAAGAGGAAACAATAGATAGAAGAAACAGATAGCTAATAGTTTGATCTGTAGTAAGATGAGATTGGTAATCATTGGAGGGATTTCAAGGGTTAGTAGCTGAGAGACATAGAGAGAAAAATAATTCAAGTGAATATAATAGGAAATACAGCGATGTTAAAACTGAGTGTAAACTGGAACATCTAAAGAGGTGTATTCTGGTAGATTAGAAAATGTCGTTTTTTAGGTCTCTCCTGAAGTAGCACATGAGCTGTTGCAGTGAGATTTCTTGTAAATAAAAAAAACTTAAAAAGGGCTTATAGCTCGCCTGTTTTTTACCATTGGGTGGCTTCGAGGTAACTCTCATTTCCTTCTTATTGGGCAGCGTCTCTCAATTTCACTTTACTTTCTTCTGTTCTGCCAATCCGTGGAGCATGGACCAATTATTGATTAATTACTCTAAAATGTCCTTCCACTGCTGCCTCTCAGACTAAGGTACTTCTTTTGTTTTCAGTCAATTTCCCCATCGTCACTGCTTGTTCTCATGTCCCTCCTACTCTTCCACATCATTGCTTGCCAAATGATGTTCCTTTCCCTGCGTCCACCTCTCCATTGATTGCCCTTTGTTACAGTCATGTCTCCTGTTTCCCCTTCTCCCTCCTGTCGGAAAAAAATGCTATGATGCGGCCAGCACTGGCCATGCCATATTGCTATTGTTCCCTAACCAAGCCATGCTGCACAACAGCTGCCATGCTGTGCAACATGCCTAAATATGCTGACAAAACTAATAGCTCTCATAGGCGAGAGCTAGTGGCTTTGCTAATGCTTGTTAAATAATTTCTGCATGCTCAAGTCTCATGTATCTGGCTTCAGTTAACCATTCTCGATTGACTCTATGACTTTAATGGAGTTACACATGATCATAAATCATCAAATAAAACATTTACTTGTCATCCAAATGATTAGACTCCTTAGCTTGATACTAATTGGCTTTGATACATCGTATCCTAGCCGGTGTATTTTGATGGGCAGAATGAACCCACCAGGTCTTTCATGTAAGAAGGTTCTCCTCTTAATGAATGTTGGTTGGGTGGCCTGTATATGTCTCCACTGACACGTTTTCTGACATCAAGAATATAAATGCCTGGTGGACTATGGTTTTTGAGAGGCGGTGCCGAAGCCAATGACCATACAGATGTTTAAATAAATATTTGAGTGTATTCCTCTTTCAGGGACCATCTGAGAGTTTTTCTCAAATTGGTATAGAAAACTGTTGGTGGCCCTGTAAGAAAACACACATTTTAAGATGTTTATTTAAATAAATAAAAAAAAATGTTTAATCCAATTGTCATCCATATTTTGTGAAAATGGAGTGTATTAAGCTTGTTTAGAAAATTTGTTGTTGCTTGTTAGGTGCTTGTTTTTCCCTGCAGCCATGTAATAATGCTACGCAGTGGCCTATTTTTAACTTGGTGGAACGTAATTCCAGATGAGCCAAGTTTTTTCAAGATTACATTTGTGGGAGTTGAACCCCAATACTTACCCGAACAACATTATTTTGAACACCCTGATTTTTACCTAGTTAATTCAGCTCAGACTCTCCTATAGATCTAGCAATTAGAGACTACACTTCTGATCAAAAATGTGGATTTCAACAGAGTACAATAGAAGAAATGAGAAAGCTCCAGCAAGTAAGTTCTAGATCAAAAAGAAATAAAAAATGGATGTATTACAGAATTTTAGAAAATGCAGGTCAGAGGGCTAGGAATGAAATGCCATAAAGACTCAATTGCAGAAATACAGCATCATAAAACTTAGCCCAACTAAACAAGTTAATCAAAATCAAAGTCAAACTCATAAAGAGTACTCACATGGCCATAAGAAAAGCTAAGTCAGATGAACATAAAAAAACGACAAAGTCTCCCAGTAACAATAGTCCCAGAGGAAGCTCTAAAGGTGAAACCCAATAAGAAATTCCACAGTACTAAATCCCAAGAGTTCTTGTATACAAATCACACTTTTTATTAATAGATTCTGAAAATTCAGCATAGTATGATCATGGTTAGGGTTGCCTTGGAAAATCAGAAACAGCTACGTAGGTTTAAAAATCTTTAGCAGTAACCCATTTCATAAGGTAAGAGAAATCTTCCACCTACTCTCTTAGCAATTGCACTCTGGAGATGATCAACACATAATGAAACCTCTCTCAAACACTGGATCATAGAATTAGCATGTCTTCAGTGTAAATTCCTGCGGAAGTCCTTGAACATGATGTTTTGGGTACGCGATGGAAGCTTCATTCATAATATACAATTCTAACACAATAGTTCACTTTGAATCTTTGACATTATTCATGTGATGCTCTGCTAAAACAAGATGAGAGATGGTTTGCAGCGGGGCACTTATTGGGAGGAGGGATAAGCAAGATGAACAGAAAACCAGAAATAGCATCCATATTCAAATAAATGGTGTCTCACAAGAAAATGTGACATAACTACTTCACAGTATTGATTAAATTTCAAAGAGACTCTGTAAATTTGTTTCAAGTGCAACAACATTAATTCATCAATTACTACTCTATGCATCATAAAGACCATCAGCTTTCAAAAATATTTTCTAACCAACATTTTCACAGTTGCACATTTTGATAAAGCTACTACACAATCAAACACAAAACACATATGTTTGTTAAGAAGCAAAGCTAAAATTGTTAACTTAAAGCACAAGATTGCACCTCAGCAAGTATGCAGACTGAACAGTGGTATTCTGCATCATGGCTAAGATGGAGCATTCCATAAACTGCTCAGTGAGTCATCAACTGCCATGAGCATGACTCACCAATGAAGTGTATGATAATGTAGCTGATTGAGTTTTTGTACATAATACAAAGAAATTCTGTGTAAAAGGCATGCTTGAAATCCATGTAGGGTAAGGAAGCAGGGATGTTCTCACTGCAAAGTATGTAGGGGAGTTCGCCAAGGTTGTGTGCTAGCCCCCTTACTTTTCACCTATTTTATAAATGAGGTAGTGAAGTACATGACCTTTTGCCAAAATGACGCCCCCTCCCTGGATGCACAAAAAATCCCCATTCTTCTCTTTGCAGACGATTCGCTTCTTATCTCAAAAACACCAATGGGGCTAAAAACTCTTGTAGATAGATTCAATCTTTTCTGCAGAGAACATGGACTGGAGGTAAATGTAGGCAAAACTAAACTAATGGTGCTCCATACAGACCCTAGCAAAAGTTGCTCCATCAATATCAATGGAGTCCCATTAAATAAGGTTAACTCCATAGACTATTTGGGAGTCAGACTATCCAGTAAATTATCATGGGAGGATCAGATTCTGAAGAGTGCTGGGCTCCTACAACATGGAGCCGCATCTATACTCCGCTTTTATCAAAGCTCCACAACTAAAGCAGTACTCCCAGTGACTAAACTTTACATAGCTAAGGCACATTGTGCAGAAATATGGGGATCCAGCACTTGTAATAAAATTACCGTGGAAGAAGATACATTTGCCAGGGCCCTGATAGCGTGCCTGCGCAGCACACCCCTGATTCCCCTTTTTTTAGATTTAGGGTTAAAACGAGTATCCCACTTAATTACCTTGAGACCTTTAATCTATTGGATAAGGTTGCGGACCACCCCTGAATTGACCACTTTTAAAGTATCATTAGTTGATCTATTAAAAAGACAGAACGCAGCAACAATCCCCTGGATTAGACATGTTTCTTACTGGTTTCGATTACTGGGTCTGGCTGATTACTAGGAAAATCACTATAATTTAGAAAGACGCCACAAAAATGTCTTAAAGACAGTTTACTGGTCCTATATTGGGGCCAATTATATAACCTGTAAATCCTATGGTCGGCTAACGGATTGCTTTCTTAATCTTAAATGGTTTCCGCAATATGAGCCATATCTAGATATTATACCAAATCAACCTGGTAAAAGTTTATACGCAAGATTTCAATTTCGAGTTCTGCCTCTATTGTCCTTGACCAGTAAATGGGGGCAGTCCACCAGCATGGATATGTGCCCTGCGTGTGGTGGTGCGACTGAGTCTATTGAGCATTTCATGTTTTTCTGTCCTGCTTACTTCATCCCACGGATAAAGTGGATTCGCAAAACTTGCCGAGAACTGGGCCTAATTAACTGCAACCACTCATTAGGGATTTTAAAAACCCGCAGATCTCATGACTTAATACTTGCAGTTAGCAAATTCCTAGTAGCAGCTTGGCATATACGTTGCTGTTTTTTAACCAAAATCATCTAAATATCAAGTGCAATCTGATGTTGTTTTTTTTGATTTTATGTATTTTATGCTTTTATCCTTTTTCCATCATTTTATATATTGATGTTGTATCTGAATAAGAATATTTGTATTGCTGAGCACTGCTTTGAAGGTCAATGGACCGAATAAAGCTTGTTGTTGTTGAATATGTGTGTCACCAAGATGGTGAATATCACAATCTTAACATGTGTTGGCAAAGCTGATAGGTGTTGCCTGTGTGAGATCTATTGGCTTTGTCAATTTTTTTTAGTTGTGTTGGATAGCAACGCAGTGCTGCATGGCTGAAAAAAGAAAAAGCACTATGGCATGCTCAATGCTGGCTTCATCATAGCACATTTATATTTTTTGCATTCAACCATGCTGCACACCACCCATGCTGCTGTACAACATGGCTTAAAAATATTAACAAAACCAAAAGATCTCACATAGGGGAGACCATTGGCTTTCCCGATGCTTGTTTATCATTGTGGAAAGCTTACACTTAATATTCTGGCTCCTGAGTTATAGCTTGAACATGCTGCTAAGATTGTTATGCTCAGCGTAACGCTTGTTTGGGAATGAAAACTGTGAGACAGGTAAGATGTGAAATAATTGGGTAATGGCAACTGAAGCCTCTCTCTCACTAATACAAAATGAGATCTACTTGTGAGGCTGCATATAGATAAAAGACTACCATAAATTATGAGTGTGTCATAATGAGGTTGGAAAAACTAGTGTAAAAGTAAGTAACCAAAAAGGAAAGTTTGTCAAATATTCAAGAGGGCAAAGTTGAAACTTCTCTAGTACTAGAGTGATTCTAGTAATAGACCCTAGCTGTTACGGCATACACAAATTCTAGAGATGATTAAAAAAAACAGAAAATCAAAAAACACTCTAAGCACCCAAACAAAAGGCAGATGATAGAATATGGAAAAGTAGGTGGCTACAAAGGAAACATTAGAAAATAACTCCTACTCTCAATTTTTTTTACTATCAAGTTTGTGAAATTGTGGAAAATTTAGGACCTCAGCAGGATAGATATTTGCATTGGAAAAAGCAAGAAAATGTAAAACCAGAATATTACGTGGACATAGGATGAAATGTGAGGCACAGAAGAGTTATTATTCGATCAGGCACAGAGAAAGAAACACATTAAGGGGCATATTTATAATGCCCTAGCACTACCTTGTGCCACATCAATGTCATTATTTTTTACGTTAATGTTGTCCAACAAGGCCGAAATCCCTGTGTGGTATTTACAGAGTGGCACAATGCATGCATTGCGCCACTCTGTAATCCTTTGCCCCACATTATGGGGGTTATTACAACTTTGGAGGAGGTGTTAATCCGTCGCAAAAGTGACAGTACAGTGACGGATATACCACCAGCCGCATTACGAGTCCATTATATCCTATGGAACTCGTAATACGGCTGGTGGTATATCCGTCACATTTGGGACGGATTAACGCCTCCTCCAAAGTTGTAATAACCCCCTATGTCTGTGCCAGGCATAATGTATTCAAAGGGTCGTTTTCCAATTAGGGGAGTCGGAACAATGGTGTAAGTCAATCTATGAGATTTCCTTGCGCCATTTTTTTACGGCACTTTTAACACCTTCTCAAGAGCATGCGTTAAAAGAGGGCTTCCATTCTTTAGAATGGGGCCCTATGTACTCTGCAGGAGTAGCGCCAATATTTTGGTGCTACTCCTGCAGAGTACATCAATAATGTCATGAGAAATTACGTTATTGCCCACTACCCTGCGCCATAGTGTGCTATAAGGAAAGGAAAAAAAAAATACAGAAACAATGGGGGACTTTTCTGTCGTAAAGCAACACTCCTAGATAATTAGAGCAATGCAGAAGCAGCACTAGCAATCAAAGGGGCATATTTATAGTTGTTTTGCGCCGAATTAGCGTCATTTTTCTAATGCAAATTCAGTGCAAAACTAACTCCATATTTATACTTTGGTGCTAGACCTGTCTAGCGCCGAATTTATGGAGTCAAAGTCATTTTGTGGACGTGGAAACCTACTTTGCATCAATGAGATGCAAAGTAGGCATTCCCATGCAAAAAAATACTCTATGGCCTTAGCGCCATATTTATTCCCCATGCTAAAATCAAGCATGGGGGGAAGAAGGGTCAAATAATGGTGCAAAGCTTGCTTTGCACCATTATTTAACACCTGGATCAGGGCAGGCGTTAGAGGACCAGGGGGCCTATTTCCATTGTGGAACACCATTTAATAAGCCCACTGGTGCCCTCCCAAGGCCCCAGGGTCACCCCCACCCACACCAGAGGGACAGCGGTGGATGGGGGGCCCCATCCCAGGTAAGTATAGGTAAGTACAGGTAGGTATTTATTATTTGTTAAGAGCTATTGGGGGCCCTGCAATGGAACCCCCTACCTGGCACTGGGTGCAATGACCATGCCCAGGGGACCCTGGTCCCCTGTGCTGGCCATTGGGGTGGTGGGCATGACTCCTGTCTTTTAAAAACCAGGTGGGAAACCAGTATGGTAAATGCACCACCATGTTCTGCCCAACTTGTAATGAAGGCCATTCAGTGAAATGCTCCTGAAGAGCCATAATGATATCTGATTTCCTATGGATGATTTGCCTGGTACTTCCCCCTAGCCATTCCTTAGAGAATGTACTTGGTTATTATCGTTAGATTTAGGTGTAGGTTATATATAATAGAGGCTATGAAGTCTTTCTGAAGCAGTGGCAGTTGACTCTTGTTGCAAGCCTGGTTGATCATATATCTATAATAATGGAGGAGGCTATCATTAGGGACTCTGCGAGGGAAGGTTGTTTTCATTTTGAAGAAGTTGTACAATGGATTTTAGTTAGCAATTCAAGCAGCTATTTATGCAGCAAATGCTTTCAAGTCTCATATATGAATTTATAAAACTCTTTAAAGTAATCCAAGAGGGGTCTGAGTTTTTTACTTTGCTAGAAGCCATGGAAAAGCAGGAGGAATAATTAGCTCACTTCTCTTTTGATGGTGTGCATACTTCAACATAGACAGAGGGAGTGAACAGTGTAGCCCAAATGAATTTATTTTACAATTGCATGTTGATTCTGCCCAGACGATTGTTGTACTTCGTCTTCCATTTAAGATAAGAAAAATCTTTGGCCCAGAAGTAGAAGAAAAATTACCTAGACATTCCAGTAGAAGAAACATTCTTCATCCTTTCATCAACAATCTTTATCTCCTCAAAGCGACCCAAACAGGGATTCTACCAGAGGATCTTTATCTAATATCTATCACATCATCCACAAACTGGGGCATCCACCAGATAGTTGTAGTTCATACAATCCAATTGCTCTCATCAATGTGGAGACAAAGGGGTATATTTATTAAATTGGCAGGCTTCGCAGAGTCACCTTGCTGCACTGTATGACATGAAAAGGGCAAGAATGCATTGTATTTTAAATAATACTGCACATTCCTGCCTTTTCTCAGCGCTGGTGCACAATGTGCTACCTACCGCAAATGCAGGCTCCCTTGCACCATGTTACAAGGGTGCCTGCGTCATACGCAGTATTGTTTTTGTGCAGGAAGGGGCACCTCCATGCACATAAAGCCCCTTCATGCACATAAAAAAACCCTGAGGCTTTTTCCTCGCACAATGCAGCTCACATAGAAGGAGGAAAAAACTAGGAGAAATAAACCTATTTCTCCTCATTATGCCTCAGCTGGGGTCGCATAGCAGTTTTGGTGCATTCCCAGGTCTCCCACTGATGGTAAATCTGGGAATGCATCAAAATCCATGGGTGTTACTTGGGAACACCCAAGCACAAACCATCGAACGCCTCTCGGAGAAGAGTAACGCAATGCAGAAATTTGCTCTGCTTCCCATTACTCTGAATTTATCAAGCTACTCGAGATCATGCAAGGTGGCCATTCGTGGCTTGGTAAATAGCATTTACCCCATTGCATGGTGCAAAAGTGACACATCTACTACATAAAAAAGTGCCAAAGATCTTTGCTAGATCTCATTGATACATCCTGGTCAAGATGGCTTCATGAAATTGAGAGTCACCAGACATAACATGCAATGGGTGATCTTGGTAATGGCGCATGCATAAATTGATCTGAGTCTTCAATGATCCTACTAGTAGATGTTGAGAAGGCATTAAACTCCCTGGACTGGACTTATTTGCTCCAGATCCTGGAACAGATTAAACTAGACCTAAGATTCTGGTCATGTGTTATGGTACTAGATATGTACCCACTGGCATGTGTGTGAGTCAACGGAGCACTTTCCTTCTCATTCGCTATACAAAGCAAGGCAGGGGCGCAGGCAGGGGTGCAGTCTCTCATCACTGCTTTTCTCACTGGCCTCAGGATTAAAGAAAAGCGTACAGGTTGAAGAACAGAGTCACCAATCAGAAAGAAATCAGAAAAGACATAGAATGCACCTAATATTTACATACTGGCAGGAAAGCATGTGAATGTACATGGTTGATTGCTGCAAGAAAGAATAATTCATGGTGCAGACACGTTCTGTGAGGTCCACAGACAGAACCAAATCATCTGCCTCAATGCTAAACTAAGGCCAATGTCAGGAGAGGCCTGTCTGTGCTACCAAACATGGCCACTAGAAAGCACAAAATTACATCAAATGCTCCAAATTGTCCTGACAGGGGGTCAAAAATCCTAGTTTCCCAAGCTCCATCTGGTGAAAAAATAGCATAATTGTGCACCCTAAGGGGCATATTTATACTCCGTTTGCGCCGGAATTGTGTCGTTTTTTTGGACGCAATTCCGACGCAAAACTAACTCCATATTTATACTTTGGCGTTAGACGCGTCTAGCGCCAAAGTCCATGGAGTTTGCGTAATTTTTTAGCGTGGACACCTACTTTACGTTAATGATATGCAAGGTAGGCGTTCCCGTCAAAAAAATTGACTCCGAGGCATGTGCGCCGTATTTACACTCCCGGGCAAAATTCACGCCCGGGAGTGGGCGGGTCAAAATAAATGACGTACGCCCGCTTTTGCGCTGTTTTTTTGTGCCTGGAAAAGGCAGGCGTTAAGGGACCTGTGGGCTCTGAAGGAGCCCAGAGGTGCCCTCCCATGCCCCCAGGGACACCCCCTGTCACCCTTGCCCACCCCAGGAGGACACCCAAGGCTGGAGGGACCCATCCCAGGGACATTAAGGTAAGTTCAGGTACGTCTTTTTTTTAATTTTTTTTGTGGCATAGGGGGGCCTGATTTGTGCCCCCCTACATGCCACTATGCCCAATGACCATGCCCAGGGGACATAAGTCCCCTGGGCATGGCCATTGGGCAAGGGGGCATGACTCCTGTCTTTGCTAAGACAGGAGTCATTTCTATGGGGGTTGGGAGTCGAAAATAATGGCGCAAATCGGCTTGAGGCGAAAAATTTGCCTCAGCCTGACTTGCCCCATTTTTTGACGCCCAAGCTCCATATCCCCCTACGCCGGCGCTGCCTGGTGTACGTCGTTTTTTTCCACGCACACCAGGCAGCGCTGGCGGCTAACGCCGGCTAACGTCATTGATTAAATACGGCGCCCGCATGGCGCTTCAGAATGGTGTTAGCCGGCGCAAATTTTTTGGACGCAAAACTGCGTCAGCGCAGTTTTGCGTCAAAAAGTATAAATATGGCCCTAAATCTGTCACTTTTTAGTGGTACTAAATTCCCAAAGTCTAAAAAGGTATAACAACCTAATATATTATTACATATAAAGCTCACTTGCCTATTGTATTTTGACCTCTTCACACTGTAAACTATGGCAACACCACTAATTATGGCAATACATTTGGTGCTACTTATGAATACATTTCCTTGTTAGCATGAATGGACACCAATATGGAATAATTCTTGCCTACCAGGAGACATGCCATTAGTATCAGATGCGGATTGGACAACATTTACTATCTGGTGTGCCAATTTTATCAAAATAATCAAATTTAAAATTTAATCTAACTCTGGGATGAGGAAAATAATTTGACCGACCGGTGATTTTGACGAAAGTTACTGCTTCTTGAATGCTAACTGTTAGAAAGTGGGACTCTAGTTGGCAGATGTATGCACCCTGTGCAAGTATGGACCATAATCCTAGCCAGGGTAAATCACAACACAGCTTAAATTATTCTGTGCTCACCCTCAAGTAGCTTTGCATAGAGCAGACAGGCTTAACTTAGAAGGCAATGTGTAAAGTATTTGTGCAATAACTCATACAGTAACACAGTGAAAATACCACAAGAATGACTCTACACCAGTTTAGGAAAATTTATTTTACTCATCTGAATAAAATAAAACCAAAATGTCAATAATCCAATGTACACAAGTAAAGATGTGAATTTTGCAAGATTAACTCTTAGTATAGCTCTTGGAAACACAATAGCTCCAACTGGGGCTATTATGACATCTTGACGGAGTCATTCCCAACAGCCTGAAGCCACTCATGAGGGAGTGTGGGCCGGTTATGGATTTGCACGAACCGCAGCCACAGTACCTTTGGTAAATGAGCAAACAAAGGCATAGCACGGGGTCAGGAGATGAGGCTTTGCTGGGGCCAGTGTTGCATCGGTTCCTGGCTGCAGCCAGGGAGGTGAGTCATTGGTTTCTCACTGCTACGCAGGGGAGGCGAGGCATCAGTTCCGTCCGGTTGGATGGAGAGATGATGCAGCATCGGTGGCGAGGCATCAGTTCCTTGTGACCCAGCAGGGTCGATGAGTCCAGCAGGTCAAGATGCAGTGTGTCGACTTCACAGTGTTGCGATCACACCACAGGACTTTAGCCACATCACGGCTACATCAAGCTTACTTTGCAGGCCAGAGTTGTTGCGTTCAGTGAGGACCACCAAGTCGGAGTAGGCAGCAGAATGGCGTCAGTCACCACCTAGGATTCTGGAGTCACTGAAGTCGGTGGACTAGCTATGAGCTAGTAGATGAAGTATTTGTTGGCCCTGAGACTTCAGAACACGAGGCAAGCTCAATCCAAGCCCTTGGAGAGCACTTGTGGAGGAAAGCAGAGCCCTTTCAGCAGAGTCAGGGAGCGGCAGGCAGCAAGGCAACAAGCAGGATAGTAGTAATTCTAAAAAGCAACCCCAATGAGTCCTTTGGGCAGCCCAGCAGTCCTTCTGACACAGTCCAGTTGTAGATCCAGAAGTGTCTGATTTGGTGTGGTCACAGACCCAGTATATATACCCAAAAGTGCCTTTGAAGTGGAGGAAACTTCAAAGACTGGTTGGAAGTGCACAAGTTCCCCTTTCAGCCCAGTGTCTGCCAGCAGCCCTGAGGGGGGTTATCAGTCCTTTGTGTGAGGACAGGCCACTGGCCTTTGAAGTGTAAGAGAGAGCCCCTCCACCCTTCCTGCCCAAGCTAACCCATCTCTATGTAGATGAATGCAGATGTAGCTGAGTGTCCTATGTTTATGGCTGTCCTGGTGGAACGCGCAAGGGGAGCTGTCAACCAGCACATGCCGACGTGAATTGGAGACAGGATGTAAAGCACAGATGGCAGTAAGTGCAGAGAAATGCCTGCTTTCTAAAAGTGGCATTCATAAAATAGTAATGTAAAATCCAACTTCACCAGTAAGTAGGATCTCTCACTACCATTTAAACCATACCAAATATGACAAAGGTACTCCTCTTAGATCAGAAATTACTACTTAACAGCATATCAGGGAATTTCTAATGCTAGCCTATGAGAGGAGGCGGCTTCACAGTAGTGAAACATGACTTTGCAAGTTTTTCAAAAAGAGGACATGTAAAACCTATAAGTACATGTCTTGCCTTTTACTTACATAGCACCCTGCCCTATGGACTACCTAGGGCCTACCTTAGGGGTGGCTTTTGTGCAAGAAAAGGGGAATTTAAGGCTTGGCAAGTTGTTTTAAATGCCATGTCGAAGTGGCAGTGAAACTGCACAGAGAGGCCCATCAATGGCAGATCTGAGAAATGGTTAATGGGCTACTTATGTGGGTGGCACAATCGGTGCTGCAGGCCCACTAGTAGCATGTCATTTAAAGGCCCTGGGCACATGTAGTACACTTTACTAGGGATTTACAAGTAAATTAAATGTGTCCCTTGGGTCTGAGCCAACATTACCATGTTTTCGGGAGAGAGCAAATGTACTTTAGCACTGGTTAGCACTGGTAAAGTGCCCAGAGTCCTAAAGCCAGCAAAAACATGGTCAGAAAAAAAGGAGGAGGAAGGCAAAACGTTTGGGGTTCAAAGACCTGCCGCACCCAAGACTGTGTTAGACCATAGCATCCAGCCACCACTAGCTACATGGCTACTTTGATGTTCTATGTCCAAATGTGCAGGTCTACAAAGTTTCCTTCTTAAACTTGCTCATCATGTGAACTTTCACAATCAGTAGCCTTTGTGCATTGTCTGACACAAAGCAAATTGAAGCTTAACTTCTCAACATTTGTAAGATATTTTGACTATTGTCTTGGTGTCCAGCTATGAAAAAGATACCAAAAATTGTAGCAGATATAAATTATTAAATTGTCAAATGTTCTGGTACTAGAGAATGTGGGTGCTTTGTGTTTCCGTATCTCTGTTTCTCTTTGTTTTTCTCATAGCATTCATCACAGTGTTTGTTTTAGTGGAACTTCCCTTTTAATGTAATTGGTTTATACTCTGATTGTTTTATATATTAGAGATAGTGTGTTTTTGCATCTCCTTTTGCTCTAGGTTTTATGTTACTTTATTTATTTTTACTTTGGGGAAGAGGAGATCACCTACACCAGGCTTGTGTGAAAAGGGCTGCTTTATTGAAAACAGGTGCATTTGCAATAACAGACCTGGGCCTTTGCCTTACAAAAATACTGGCCTCACTATACAAACAATTCACCTATGTATCTCACCTTCCACCCCTACCATACTCTTCCCTCTCCCTCAAACTTTACCATTGCAATACTGTATTCTCCCTAGGTTGATTTAAGTGATTGCTAGTGTTAAACTCCTGTCTAGTTCAGTGTAACTCTGAATCTGTCACTAACATAGGGTCTGATTTAGAGTTTGGCCCATGGGGTTCCACAGTCACAACTGTGACAGATAACCAGTCCTCCATATTGCGATCCCATTATATTCTATGGGGATCGTAATATGGCGGGCTGGATATCCCTCACGTTATGACAGAGTAACCCATCCACCAAGCTGTAAATCAGGCCCATAATTGCCTAACAAACTTTTAACTTCCTGGGTTGTCCAGGCATGCTCTTTTCTACCTATTCCTTATCAACCAGGACTGCTGCTTTCAACAATCATAAACTTCTGTAAACCATTGCAACTTGCCATGCCCCCTCAGTTGTACCTGTTTCAAAGCGACAACCACACTCATCCAACATTCCCCGGTGCAACTGTTGCCAATCAGCTAACCTAGGAATGCTGCACAAAATAGGTAAAAAACCCTTTGACTGACCATGATTCTGGGTGGGGGGACACTACAATTAGCATCAGCTACCATGTCATCTGGACAAAATGGTGGCAGGCCACTTAAAAAGGCTAGCTATATACGCAGAGGGCTAACTTTTAGCCCAAAATATATCAAACAGCTAAGAGCAGTCACGGAGTGCTCCACTTTTCCAACCCTCGGGAGGGGGGGAGATCTCCCGGTGGTCAGCTGCTCCCCTAAAACACCACTGGGGTTGAGGGGAGCATTACTGACCACTGACTCGAGGCTTGTGTGATAAAGGCCGCTTTATTAAAAACAGGGGCACTCACAATGACAAACCTGGGCTTTCGCCTTACAAAACTACCAGCCTCACTACACAAACAATTTACCTATGTAACCCACCCCTTACCTTACCCCCCTCCAACTTTACCATTGCAATACTATATTTGCCTTAGGCAGATTTGAGTGCTTGCTAGCTTTAAACTCCCTTCAATTTTAGTGTAACTATGAACTTGTAACTAACATGATTTCCTAACTAACATTTAACTTCCTGGCTCGTCCAGGCGTGCTCTTGTCTACCCATTCCTTATCAACCTGGACTGCCGTTTTAAACAGCCATAAACTTCTGCAAACCATGGCAACTTGCCATGCCCCTGCCATCCAGAAAAAGGCCCCCTAGACTTTTTCTGTGACCCCCAACTAGGTAATTTCTAATGAACATTTAACAACTTCTTCAGCCTGTCTCTAATTTGCAGCAGATACAATGCCATACCGAGAAAAGATATATGGACCCCATCCCATCTGAAAAACTCTGAATCCTCAAAACACACATTTGAATGCTCCAAGATAGTGATAACCCTACACCTGCAGGTAGAGCAAGTTTCTTTGTTAATTTTGCACCGTGCCCTCTCAGTTGCTGTTGGTTTCTTTGCCCCACACCAGATCCTCGGTCCAACAAAAGCTGTTTTTACTATGTGGCAACTAGCCCACTGCCACTGAATTTCCTTCAGATCCCTCTCCATAGCCTTCATTATTGCCAGACCTTTCTTACCCACCATATCTTTCTCCACATGTGTATTATCAATACATTAGAGCACTTCCCTCTCACCAAAAGTCTGTTCATGCATGGTAACAATTCCTGCCAACGGATTCCCCATTTTTCTTCCCACTGCACTCAATACAATATCTGGATAAAGGCCCAAGTTGTCCCCATGGCTGTTCTTTCTCTCTTGTTTCTGGGCCCATTTTATAAATGAGTATCCCACCATCCAGATTGTCAGTCAGGTGATGTCCGGGCCAGACACTGAACCTGCAAAATAAAATACAACAGTGTCATCTGCACATCTGCGTCAATTCTACTCTTCCCAGCAAACGTACAGCTGAAAAACATGGAACACCCATTTCCCTGCCCATATGATTCTACACCTGCTCCTATCCTTCCTACCCACTTCTGTAGCCATACCTATTCTGAAGGAGTGTGTACAAAACGCAGATTCCTATAACCCCAGGACCCTCAACCTCTTATGCAAAATTGTCAGTACCAGAAAAGCTGTGGCTGGCTTCCTCTCACCATATAGGAGAACCAAATCCATTTCTGCCATGCCCTGAGCACGTAATGAGAATCCCCAGTGCAGACGGCAGACCCCTGTTACAGGGTACGGTCTCAGCCATACTGTTTTCCTTTTTCCCTTCTGATCAGTCTTGCACCTTTGCAACCATATCTGTATATTTCCCTGCTCATGTGGGTTTCCTTCTTTCCCTCATCAGATCCAATGCTCTGAATGCCTAAAAAAAAAATCAAAGACATCAGCGCACTGAAAAGAACTCTCTACTGCTGCTACCTCCGGCAAGATGGCAATCACTTGCCCCAACAGTTCCAGTATCACTGGTCTCCTAACCATCCTGCCCTGCCTGCTTGCCTGGCCCAACCTTCCAGCATTCTTCTGCCCAGCTCATATGCAGACAGTGCATACCCTCAGATCAGCATATCCATAAACGCTATCCTCGCTAGTTTCCTGGAAATAGTAACCCTTGACTACCTTCTTTGCATCAATTTCAAAATGTACTACACCACGTCCTCCATTGTTTCCCATCCCTCCTGGCACCTGCGAGCCCCATGATGAACAAGTTCATGCCAGGCCTGCATGTACACTCCCAGCGTGGAAACTGATAACGAGTTTACCACCAGCTGAAGTATCCTGTGTCTCTTATTGTCCATAAGCCTTGACGCATACGTGTCTTGACAGACTCTGCGTCTCTGGCCAGCACACGGATTTTCTCCCACTGTGAACAAGACAAAGCATCTGCAATGTCAGTGTCCACTCCCATCACGTGTCTCACCCTAAACCTAATGTCAACCACAGGCAACCCAGCACGAAAACCTGCAGCAACTTCAGCACCTGGGGATCCCTGGCAGACTGTCTGTTGACCACTTGTACAACCGACAAATTGTCTTTCCTGAAAACCACTCTTTTGTGGGCCAGCTCTGAACCCCAGACCATCACAGCCATGACTATGTGAAAAAAGACCAGCAAGGTGATACTCCACCCATCCCACTTCCACTCCAGGGGCCACTCTTCCATGCACCATCTGCATTGCCAATAAATGCCAAAACCCTTGCCACGCACCACATCACATTTGAGCGTATCATTCTACTTCTCAGCAAGATCTCAAAGGTATCCCATTGAAGGATCCCAGAAAGAGGTGCCACATCTGCAGGCTTTCCTTTACACCTGCTGCTAACCTCACATGGTGATGGGGTGCCTCCACCCTGCAAAGGACAAGCACAGTCACCTGCAAAATGTCCTGTCTGCCCTCACCACTCTGCATGCAAAATTCAGATACCCCAACAGTTCCTGTATTTCCATCATTGTACCTTTGTAATTACACAGCATTTCATTCTGCAGCAATGCCATTGCCACCTTCTTGTCCTCAGGAAGACAAGCCATCTTTGCCTGTGAATCAATGTCGATACCCAAAAGAGCTAGAACTGTGCTAGGAGAAACTGTCTTTTTCGATGGCAATGGCCCCCAAGTCTTCCAGAATGTCCTGAAATCTGTCCAGCAAATTCTTGCATTGCTCTGAGTCCGTATTGCCCACCAAGAAAAAATCATCAAGCTAATGGGTGATGTGCCTGTGTCCCATCTGCTTAGTAAAGACCCATTGCAGGAAGGTGCTGAAGCACCCAAACAGAGCACAAGATATGGAACAAACCCTAGGGAGCGCCTTTCCACATACCAACACCAATCATGCAGCCCTCGGAGCTTGAAATTATCAATGTGTACCCTCAACAAATGGAAAGCCAACTTAAGGTTTCTTTTAGCCATTAGTGCCCTCTTTACAACCTCCTCCACCAGTACTAGGGCCACATCCGCCGAGGCATACAACACCGACACCTGCTCCTCAAGGATGACATCATTCACAGAACTGCCTTCCGGCCAAGAGAGGTGCTGAATCAGTTTAGATTGATCCTTTTTCTTCCTAGGCACCACCCCAGTGGGTGAGGCTTTTACATTTTCCATTAGCCAGTCCTTAAAAGGGTCTTCCATGCGTCCATTCCACACATCTTTACACAATTTGCGCCATACCACTTGTTTGTGAGCACTCACCTATTTTAGATTTTCCACCCACCGTCGCCACCTTGGTCCAACATACCCCAGCTCAAACCGACACGTAAACCCATCTAGCAACAGCTCCGCCTTGACTCCCCGGTCATAGTATGCCAGCCAGAAGTGCAACCTCTCCAGATTAACTGGAGTAGGAGCTTTTCTCCCTAGTGCTCTGTGTGCTCCCTCCTCCCTGGAAATGTATATGCAAGTTAACCTGATGTCCTCTTGTGCTGTCCTTTTGCTGCTGCCACTGTCTGGCAGCACCCCTTGATGTGTTTCCCAGACCACAAAAACTGACCAATGCATGCCTGCCTGAACACTTGGAGCATTTGTGCTGAAACTCACAATACTCCGTTGTGCAGATGCCTTTCTTAAAATACCAATAGGCCCTGAGCTGGCTGTTCCTAATCCTTTGTGCACTACTCTGTCCTCTGCCAGTGGATGGGTGGAAAGCCCCTGAAAGGGCCAATAAAATATTGGTGGCCCACTGGCAGTGAAAATCATTTTTCCAAACTCGCTAGCCCCAATGTGTGCTGCCATAAGTCTTTATCAATTTTTCCCAACTGCACCTCTGGGTCCAGTGTAATACATGCCTGAAATTTCTCCTTGTCTTGGACCCATATGTAACCCCTGTAATTTATCAGCACTTTTTGAATAACATCCATGTACTTGAAAAGTACGACTGACCTTTCAGGGTATTTTTCACAATATACGCTGGCATATATAAAAAAGGCCACTTTCCAATTTTCAATTGTGACTGGCACTTTTGGTGGTATTGCCAGATCATATTCCTATTCTTTGGCACCCTCCTTGGAAAATAACTCCCTATGCAAGAGCTTCAACATTTCTACATATTCCCCTTCCCAAATTTTCTTTTTTGTCACCAACATAAGGTGGGCCCCCAGCTGTTTAGACATCCCTATGTACGGAAGCTTCTTAATCTTTGGTGCTTTACTCTCCAGTGTCTCTGCCTTAGCTTTCATTTCAGCCTCCTTGGAAGTTCCCCCTGTTACCTGACTTATATTGGTCCTCCCTGGTGGCTACCCTGACCCTTGGCCCCCACACCTACAGTCCCCTTCTTACTGTCCTCTGCATTAATTGACTGAAGGTGCTTCTCACCTACTGTCACTAAACTACCTGCCTGTTGGTCCACTTCATCCGGATACGATCTATCCAGCACATTTACTTCTTTGTTGGGACACTTTGTTTGGCCGTATTTCCTGAGGTAGGACTATGTTCCCCAGGCTCCTCTGCTTCAAATCGTGCTCTCAAGTGCATCAGGCCCAAGCAGCGCAGGACGCGCTTCTTTGTTGGGACACTTTCTTGGCTGCATTTCTTGGGGTGGGACTACGTCCCCTAGGCTCCTCTGCTTCAAATCACACTCTTAAGCGCATCAGGCCCACGCAGCGCGGGACGCGATTCTTTGTTGGGTTACTTTCTTGCCCGCATTTCCTGTGGTGGGACTACGTCCCCCAGGCTCCTTTGCTTCAAATCGCACTCTTAAGCGCATCAGGCCCACGCAGCGCGGAACATGCGCCCGGGTGAAGACCAGGTCAAGACGGGCCCATCTTCGTCCAGCATCGCCCGGTAGAGGCTGGGCTGGGTGCTTTTCCCTGACTTCTGCGAAGTAAGTTTTGCCCCTGGATTTTGATCTCAGGATTTATTCATTGCTTCTGCTCATATCATCTGCTGATCAGAGATAGGGAAACACAAAGCTGTGGATGCCCCTGCACACTCTAGTGGTGGTATTAAAAAAATGAAACAACTGTCAAATATCAAAATGAGCTACTTGTCCATCAAAGGAAGTAACCCCTTAGAAGATAGTGATATAATATTTGGAGAAGTGGAGGCTATTTTGAGAAGTAACCCTAGCTTACCACCTGCAAAATGCTGTACTTTTGTTTAAAAAAATAAATTCCTGATATATTTAAGAAAAAGTCGCAGCTGCCCAATCCCTCTATGGAGATCAAACTAAATACGGCACCCCAAGCTCTTAGGCCTAATTCCTCTCCTGTGTCGACCACTACCTTGTGTAGTGATTTGGACACTGTGTCATGTGTTACAGGTGGCCCTCTTGTGGGGAAAGAGGCTTCCCATCCTCTGGTTTTGGTGATTCCTAATATCCCGTGTTCTATCCAGTATGGGGAGTCCTGTGATTGCACTACATATTTACACCCTGGAGCATGTGTTGATGACAACGTTGCTGCCAATTCGCCCCCTTGCACATGGGCAGACTGTTATCCGATCTGGTTTCTATTCTTCAGAAGTTGGACGAAGTTAAGAGCCTGGTGCTGCTGTTGATGGACAACCTAACGGGGGAATCAGTGTAGAAGTGTGCGTGCAAACGTTTGAGGTCAAATATGGATGGGACTTTGCCTGCTATAGGGGGCCTGTCCACTGTCACTGCTGTGCCTGAATCTAGGCCCGAGCAAGCAACCAACTTTTATGGCCTGTTACTACTTCCCCTCTCGAAAGATCATCTGCGCCCCATATTGAAGCATCCCTGGTTGCGCTTGTGATTGTAAGGCGGAAGTATAATCTCTGATATTAAGGTCGGAGAGGTCCGTTTAAAGCCCAGTCTGCCGATTATACCAATGGTTCCTGGGGTGGTTGCTGGTACCCAGGTGCCTGCTGGAGTAGCTACTCCCACACCACATTATATTAAGCCATCTGATGATGTTTTACATCAGGTTGGAACAAGTCAGTCAGCATTTACTAAACAGGGCCAAGGTTTGTGGAGCAAAGAAGGTACCATTTATGTGGTTGAGGTACCTAAGTTGCTCCCTGGTTCTCTGGAAACCCAGGATTCTCTGATAAATAAGGTCATTTATTGGCTGCGAGTCCAGTGAGATTACCTTTCTGTTATTCAAGCAGACATTCTTGAGGTGGGCAGACATAGTCAGCTTGGTTCAAATTTTGATTTTATTTCTATTTGTTTTGTGGATAGGCTGCTGGTGAAAATTCTTATTGATTTTGAATTGCGTACTTGCTATCTTAGGAATCCTAGGGGGGGTTGGTAATAGACTCAAACTTTCTCCGCCTACTGGCAGTCCACTCATATTCTGTGGTGGTCCAGCAGACGGGAAGTTTGACCTTAGACAAAAGCATGCTCTGGCCCCGGCAGCAACATACTCTCATACATTATCAGAAGTTGACTGACTATACATTGATCCTTACCCAATAACCTCAATTTCAACTTTTGTGGACAAACCTGGAGCGTCTGATGAGATTGAAAATTATAGGGAAGCTGAATGCTCCAGGCCTAGAGCCCTGGTAACTAGCTCTGAACTTTCTATCATGTCTTGGAATTTGGCTGGGCTAGGCAGGAAGTTGGGGGATCCCGAGTGGATTAACTATATAAATAAGCAGGATATATGCCTCTTCCAGAAGACCTGAGATGAGGACCCAGTGTCCTTGGATGGTTTTTTTCATATTATGCAGTGGCCCAGCCCGCAGAGGAGGGTACCGGCAGTGCCAAGGGGGGCCTATTGATATTGCTAAATAAGAAATTGCAGTGTGGACATTTTGCATTAAATATAGATTCCCCCAATATATTGGGCGCAGAGCTTGTATTTGATCGAGGCTTCAAGGTAACTATAATCAATGTATATGCCAGGTCTGTCCCACGGGGACTGGAGTCTCAGACTCTGGTTTAGCTGTCTGAATATATGGATACCCTGCATTCTTCTACCAAACTAGTGGTTGCAGGGGATATGAGCACCTTTGAACCCTCTTGTTTAAGTAGTGATCTAACAGCTGAAGAGGACGAACTTTGGGTCATTCCACAACTGACGAACGAGCGACAGTGCCCTCGTTCTTGTGCTGCCTTACAGTTGACATCTCTGTGTTTTAAATAAGGACTTAGGGCTTGTAATGGTCGTACTCGTTCCGACTTAAGTATTGCCCCTACTTTTAAGCGAAGTCAGTCTTCCAGTGTTATTGATTACTTTTTAGTGGATGTCAGGCTGTGACAATTATTAGAAGATATGAAGGTGGATTTTCGCTACGAGAGTGATCACAATCCCCTGCTTCTTACTTTACACAGTGGCATATTTAGGAGATCGCAGAACATCCATCTTACTGTGGTCCCAGAGCCACCTTTGGATAACAGTTATATTTGTGTCAGTTGGCCAAAAGTAATGTCTAATCCTTATTTGATCAAGGAAATTTACAAACTGTTTGTTGATTTTATGGATCATTACGAGAAGCTTGAGGTTAGTAACATTCTAATCCTCAACATTCATGAAAAAATTATATACAAACTACAGAATATTTTTTACAGGAAGATCACTACTAAGCAACCTGCTGATAATCATAACATTAGGGAGTGGGTCAATAAGGGCTGTTCCAAGGCCAAATTAGCATTAAAATCAGCTATTATGTCTCATTCACAGAGAGCGTTTAGAACAGCTAGACTCGCCTATAACAAGATCATAGCACAGGGAAAGAAATGTTGGGCAGAATCTACTTGATGCAACTAAATATAATGATAATGTGACATTCTGGAAGCTATTGTCCAATAGACACAGAGGGGGTAAGAGCACAATTCGCACTCATATCCAACCAGAAAGCTGGGTGGACCATTTTTCTAAACTTTATTCTCTATCCTGTAATTCATTCATTTATGAATCCTTCCCCCAGCAGTTGGTTAAAACATGCATTTTGCCTGACGATCAAGGAATGGATGCTTCTAACCATGATGACCTCATTGTTTTTACACTGGGGGAAACTAAAGCTGAAATTAATTCTTTAAAATCTGCTAAAGCACCAGGCCCTGATAAGATACTAATGGACCTATACAAATCTGAACCAGTAATTTGGTCATGGTATATAAATATAATCTCAAATGTTATAGCAGCTGGGGGCCCAATACCTAGTACCTGGAAAGGGGCCAAAATAATTCCTATTCATAAAAAGGGTGGTGTGAGCTCCCCTGCCAATTATAGACCCATTAGTCTTATTGATAACCTTAAAAAAATCTTCGCTAAACAGCTTCTGGATAAGCTGTTGGATTGGGCTCAAGCCCACCGGGTGTTATCCCCATTCCAGGCGGGCTTTCCAGTATGGTGGACCAGGTCTTCAGGCTGATGCCTCTACATTGGAAATATGTAGTCCTTACTAAACAAAATCTATATGCCGCCTTTGTGGATCTTCTGTCTGCTTTTGACATTGTCCCCAGAGAAAAATTATGGGGTGTTCTGCATAGAATGGGCATTCCTGCCAACATTATCTATCGACTACAGCGGCTACACAAGAATACAGATGCCCAGGTTAGATGGGGTAATCAGGGAGAATTAACAGATCATATTGCCATTCAGCGGGGGGTTCGTCAAGGATGTGTCTTGGCACCACCCTAATTCACTTTATTCATAAACGAGGTGGTACAAGCTGTGTCTTTCTGTCAAAACGATGCCCCCTTCCTGAATGCGCAGAAAATTCCCATATTATCTTTGTAGATGACTCCCTCCTTATCTCTAAGACCCCAATGGGTCTCCAGATTCTTGTAGACAGGTTTACAACATTCTGTGCAGACCATGGCCTGGAACTAAATGTTAGCAAAACCAAATTAATGGTGTTTAGTTAAGGACCAGCCAGGAGATGTGGCCTCTACCTCAGCCGGCACCTAGGGAAACCTACCAAACCTGCACATTTGTGAAAACTAGACACCTAGGGGAATCCAAGATGGGCTGACTTGTGGGGCTCTGATCAGGTTCTGTTACCCAGAATCCTTTGCAAACCTCAAAATGTGGGCAAAAAAACACTTTTTCCTCACATTTCGGTGACAGAAAGTTCTGGAATCTGAGAGGATCCACAAGTTTTCTTCCACCCAGCGTTCCCCCAAGCCTCCTGATAAAAATGATACCTAACTTGTGTGGGTAGGCCTAGTGCCCGCGACAGGAAATGCCCCAAAACACAACGTGGATATATCACATTTTCACAAAGAAAACAGGGCTGTTTTTTGCAAAGTGCCTAGCTGTGGATTTTGGCCTCTAGCTCAGCCAGCACCTAGGGAAACCTACCAAACCTGCACATTTGTTAAAACTAGACACCTAGGGGAATCCAGGATGGGCTGACTTGTGGGGCTCTGATCAGGTTCTGTTACCCAGAATCCTTTGCAAACCTCAAAATGTGGGCAAAAAAACACTTTTTCCTCACATTTCGGTGACAGAAAGTTCTGGAATCTGAGAGGAGCCACACATGTCCTTCAACCCAGAATTCCCCCAAGTCTCCCGATAAAAATGGTACCTCACTTGTGTGGGTAGGCCTAGTGCCCGCGACAGGAAATGCCCCAAAACACAACGTGGACTTATCACATTTTCACAAAGAAAACATAGCTTTTTTTGCTAAGTGCCTAGCTGTGGATTTTGGCCTGTAGCTCAGCTGGCACTTAGAGAAACCTAGCAAACCTGCACAGTTTTGAAAGCTAGACACCTAGGGGAATCCAAGATGGGGTGACTTGTGGGGCTCTGATCAGGTTCTGTTACCCAGAATCCTTTGCTAACCTCAATATTTGGAAAAAAACACTTTTTCCTCACATTTTGATGATAGAAAGTTCTAGAATCTGAGAGGAGCCACAAATGTCCTTCAACCCATCATTCCCCCAAGTCTCCCGATAAAAATGGTGCCTCACTTTTGTGGGTAGGCCTAGTGCCCGCGACAGGAAATGCCCCAAAACACAACGTGGACATATCACATTTTCACAACGAAAACAGGGCTGTTTTTTGCAAAGTGCCTAGCTGTGGATTTTGGCCTCTAGCTCAGCCGACACCTAGGGTAACCTACCAAACCTGCAATTTTTTTTAAACTAGACACCTAGGGGAATCCAGGATGGGCTGACTTGTGGGGCTCTGATCAGGTTCTGTTACCCAGAATCCTTTGCAAACCTCAAAATGTGGGCAAAAAACACTTTTTCCTCATATTTCGGTGACAGAAAGTTCTGGAATCTGAGAGGAGCCACAAATTTCCATCCACCCAGCGTTCCCCCAAGTCTCCCGATAAAAATGATACCTCACTTGTGGGGGTAGGCCTAGTGCCCGCGACAGGAAATGCCCCAAAACACAACGTGGACATATCACATTTTCACAAAGAAAACAAAGCAGTTTTTTGCAAAGTGGCTAGCTGTGGATTTTGGCCTCTAGCTCAGCTGGCACCTAGGGAAACCTGGCAAACCTGCACAGTTTTGAAAACTAGACACCTAGGGGAATCCAGGATGGGCTGACTTGTGGGGCTCTGAGCTGGTTCTGTTACCCAGAATCATTTGCAAACCTCAATATTTGGAAAAAAACACTTTTTCCTCACATTTCGGTGACAGAAAGTTCTGGAATCTGAGAGGAGCCACAAATGTCCTTCAACCCAGAATTCCCCCAAGTCTCCCGATAAAAATGGTACCTCACTTGTGTGGGTAGGCCTAGTGCCCGCGACAGGAAATTCCCCAAATCACAACGTGGACATATCACATTTTCACAAAGAAAACAGGACTGTTTTTTGCAAAGTGCCTAGCTGTGGATTTTGGCCTCTAGCTCAGCCGACACCTAGGGAAACCTACCAAACCTGCACATTTTTTTAAACTAGACACCTAGGGGAATCCAGGATGGGCTGACTTGTGGGGCTCTGATCAGGTTCTGTTACCCAGAATCCTTTGCAAACCTCAAAATGTGGGCAAAAAACACTTTTTCCTCACATTTCGGTGACAGAAAGTTCTGGAATCTGAGAGGAGCCACAAATTTCCTTCCACCCAGCGTTCCCCCAAGTCTCCCGATAAAAATGATACCTCACTTGTGGGGGTAGGCCTAGTGCCTGCGACAGGAAATGCCCCAAAACACAACGTGGACATATCACATTTTCACAAAGAAAACAAAGCAGTTTTTTGCAAAGTGGCTAGCTGTGGATTTTTGCCTCTAGCTCAGCTGGCACCTAGGGAAACCTGGCAAGCCTGCACAGTTTTGAAAACTAGACACCTAGGGGAATCCAGGATGGGCTGACTTGTGGGGCTCTGATCAGGTTCTGTTACGCAGAATCCTTTGCAAACCTCAAAATGTGGGCAAAAAAACCACTTTTTCCTCACATTTCGGTGACAGAAAGTTCTGGAATCTGAGAGGAGCCACAAATTTCCTTCCACCCAGCGTTCCCCCAAGTCTCCCGATAAAAATGGTACCTCACTTGTGTGGGTAGGCCTAGTGCCCGCGACAGGAAATGCCCCAAATCACAACGTGGACATATCACATTTTTACAAAGAAAACAGGGCTGTTTTTTGCAAAGTGCCTAGCTGTGGATTTTGGCCTGTAGCTCAGCCGGCACCTAGGGAAACCTACCAAACCAGCACATTTTTTAAAACTAGACACCTAGGGGAATCCAGGATGGGCTGACTTGTGGGGCTCTGATCAGGTTCTGTTACGCAGAATCCTTTGCAAACCTCAAAATGTGGGCAAAAAAAACACTTTTTCCTCACATTTCGGTGACAGAAAGTTCTGGAATCTGAGAGGAGCCACAAATTTCCTTCCACCCAGCGTTCCCCCAAGTCTCCCGATAAAAATGATACCTCACTTGTGGGGGTAGGCCTAGTGCCCTTGACAGGAAATGCAACAACACACAACGTTGACATATCACATTTTCACAAAGAAAACAAAGCAGTTTTTTGCAAAGTGGCTAGCTGTGGATTTTGGCGTCTAGCTCAGCTGGCACCTAGGGAAACCTGGCAAACCTGCACAGTTTTGAAAACTAGACACCTAGGGGAATCCAGGATGGGCTGACTTGTGGGGCTCTGAGCTGGTTCTGTTACTCAGAATCATTTGCAAACCTCAATATTTGGAAAAAAAACACTTTTTCCTCACATTTCGGTGACAGAAAGTTCTGGAATCTGAGAGGAGCCACACATGTCCTTCAACCCAGAATTCCCCCAAGTCTCCCGATAAAAATGGTACCTCACTTGTGTGGGTAGGCCTAGTGCCCGCGACAGGAAATGCCCCAAAACACAACGTGGACATATCACATTTTCACAAAGAAAACATAGCTTTTTTTGCTAAGTGCCTAGCTGTGGATTTTGGCCTGTAGCTCAGCTGGCACTTAGAGAAACCTAGCAAACCTGCACAGTTTTGAAAGCTAGACACCTAGGGGAATCCAAGATGGGGTGACTTGTGGGGCTCTGATCAGGTTCTGTTACCCAGAATCCTTTGCTAACCTCAATATTTGGAAAAAAACACTTTTTCCTCACATTTTGATGATAGAAAGTTCTAGAATCTGAGAGGAGCCACAAATGTCCTTCAACCCATCATTCCCCCAAGTCTCCCGATAAAAATGGTGCCTCACTTTTGTGGGTAGGCCTAGTGCCCGCGACAGGAAATGCCCCAAAACACAACGTGGACATATCACATTTTCACAACGAAAACAGGGCTGTTTTTTGCAAAGTGCCTAGCTGTGGATTTTGGCCTCTAGCTCAGCCGACACCTAGGGTAACCTACCAAACCTGCAAAATTTTTTAAACTAGACACCTAGGGGAATCCAGGATGGGCTGACTTGTGGGGCTCTGATCAGGTTCTGTTACCCAGAATCCTTTGCAAACCTCAAAATGTGGGCAAAAAACACTTTTTCCTCACATTTCGGTGACAGAAAGTTCTGGAATCTGAGAGGAGCCACAAATTTCCATCCACCCAGCGTTCCCCCAAGTCTCCCGATAAAAATGATACCTCACTTGTGGGGGTAGGCCTAGTGCCCGCGACAGGAAATGCCCCAAAACACAATGTGGACATATCACATTTTCACAAAGAAAACAAAGCAGTTTTTTGCAAAGTGGCTAGCTGTGGATTTTGGCCTCTAGCTCAGCTGGCACCTAGGGAAACCTGGCAAACCTGCACAGTTTTGAAAACTAGACACCTAGGGGAATCCAGGATGGGCTGACTTGTGGGGCTCTGAGCTGGTTCTGTTACCCAGAATCATTTGCAAACCTCAATATTTGGAAAAAAACACTTTTTCCTCACATTTCGTTGACAGAAAGTTCTGGAATCTGAGAGGAGCCACAAATGTCCTTCAACCCAGAATTCCCCCAAGTCTCCCGATAAAAATGGTACCTCACTTGTGTGGGTAGGCCTAGTGCCCGCGACAGGAAATGCCCCAAATCACAGCGTGGACATATCACATTTTCACAAAGAAAACAGGACTGTTTTTTGCAAAGTGCCTAGCTGTGGATTTTGGCCTCTAGCTCAGCCGACACCTAGGGAAACCTACCAAACCTGCACATTTTTTTAAACTAGACACCTAGGGGAATCCAGGATGGGCTGACTTGTGGGGCTCTGATCAGGTTCTGTTACCCAGAATCCTTTGCAAACCTCAAAATGTGGGCAAAAAACACTTTTTCCTCACATTTCGGTGACAGAAAGTTCTGGAATCTGAGAGGAGCCACAAATTTCCTTCTACCCAGCGTTCCCCCAAGTCTCCCGATAAAAATGATACCTCACTTGTGGGGGTAGGCCTAGTGCCTGCGACAGGAAATGCCCCAAAACACAACGTGGACATATCACATTTTCACAAAGAAAACAAAGCAGTTTTTGCAAAGTGGCTAGCTGTGGATTTTGGCCTCTAGCTCAGCTGGCACCTAGGGAAACCTGGCAAGCCTGCACAGTTTTGAAAACTAGACACCTAGGGGAATCCAGGATGGGCTGACTTGTGGGGCTCTGAGCTGGTTCTGTTACCCAGAATCATTTGCAAACCTCAATATTTGGAAAAAAACACTTTTTCCTCACATTTCGGTGATAGAAAGTTCTGGAATCTGAGAGGAGCCACAAATGTCCTTCAACCCAGAATCCCCCCAAGTCTCCCGATAAAAATGGTACCTCACTTGTGTGGGTAGGCCTAGTGCCCGCAACAAGAAATGCCCCAAATCACAACGTGGACATATCACATTTTTACAAAGAAAACAGGGCTGTTTTTTGCAAAGTGCCTAGCTGTGGATTTTGGCCTGTAGCTCAGCCGGCACCTAGGGAAACCTACCAAACCAGCACATTTGTTAAAACTAGACACCTAGGGGAATCCAGGATGGGCTGACTTGTGGGGCTCTGATCAGGTTCTGTTACGCAGAATCCTTTGCAAACCTCAAAATGTGGGCAAAAAAAACACTTTTTCCTCACATTTCGGTGACAGACAGTTCTGGAATCTGAGAGGAGCCACAAATTTCCTTCCACCCAGCGTTCCCCCAAGTCTCCCGATAAAAATGATACCTCACTTGTGGGGGTAGGCCTAGTGCCCGCGACAGGAAATGCCCCAAAACACAATGTGGACATATCACATTTTCACAACGAAAACAGGGCTGTTTTTTGCAAAGTGCCTAGCTGTGGATTTTGGCCTCTAGCTCAGCCGACACCTAGGGAAACCTACCACACCTGCATATTTTTTAAAACTAGACACCTAGGGGAATCCAGGATGGGCTGACTTGTGGGGCTCTGAGCTGGTTCTGTTACCCAGAATCATTTGCAAACCTCAATATTTGGAAAAAAACACTTTTTCCTCACATTTCGGTGATAGAAAGTTCTGGAATCTGAGAGGAGCCACAAATGTCCTTCAACCCAGAATTCCCCCAAGTCTCCCGATAAAAATGGTACCTCACTTGTGTGGGTAGGCCTAGTGCCCGCGACAGGAAATGCCCCAAATCACAACGTGGACATATCACATTTTCACAAAGAAAACAAAGCAGTTTTTTGTAAAGTGGCTAGCTGTGGATTTTGGCCTCTAGCTCAGCCGACACCTAGGGAAACCTACCAAACCTGCACATTTGTTAAAACTAGACACCTAGGGGAATCCAGGATGGGCTGACTTGCGGGGCTCTGATCAGGTTCTGTCACGCAGAATCCTTTGCAAACCTCAAAATGTGGGCAAAAAAAACACTTTTTCCTCACATTTCGGTGACAGAAAGTTCTGGAATCTGAGAGGAGCCACAAATTTCATTCCACCCAGCGTTCCCCCAAGTCTCCCGATAAAAATGATACCTCACTTGTGGGGGTAGGCCTAGTGCCCGCGACAGGAAATGCCCCAAAACACAATGTGGACATATCACATTTTCACAACGAAAACAGGGCTGTTTTTTGCAAAGTGCCTAGCTGTGGATTTTGGCGTCTAGCTCAGCCGACACCTAGGGAAACCTACCAAACCTGCACATTTTTTAAAACTAGACACCTAGGGGAATCCAGGATGGGCTGACTTGTGGGGCTCTGAGCTAGTTCTGTTACCCAGAATCATTTGCAAACCTCAATATTTGGAAAAAAACACTTTTTCCTCACATTTCGGTGATAGAAAGTTCTGGAATCTGAGAGGAGCCACAAATGTCCTTCAACCCAGAATTCCCCCAAGTCTCCCGATAAAAATGGTACCTCACTTGTGTGGGTAGGCCTAGTGCCCGCGACAGGAAATGCCCCAAATCACAACGTGGACATATCACATTTTTACAAAGAAAACAGGGCTGTTTTTTGCAAAGTGCCTAGCTGTGGATTTTGGCCTGTAGCTCAGCCGGCACCTAGGGAAACCTACCAAACCAGCACATTTGTTAAAACTAGACACCTAGGGGAATCCAGGATGGGCTGACTTGTGGGGCTCTGATCAGGTTCTGTTACGTAGAATCCTTTGCAAACCTCAAAATGTGGGCAAAAAAATCACTTTTTCCTCACATTTCGGTGACAGAAAGTTCTGGAATCTGAGAGGAGCCACAAATTTCCTGCCACCCAGCATTCCCCCAAGTCTCCCGATAAAAATGATACCTCACTTGTGGGGGTAGGCCTAGTGCCCGCGACAGGAAATGCCCCAAAACACAACGTGGACATATCACATTTTCACAAAGAAAACAAAGCAGTTTTTTGTAAAGTGGCTAGCTGTGGATTTTGGCCTCTAGCTCAGCTGGCACCTAGGGAAACCTGGCAAACCTGCACAGTTTTGAAAACTAGACACCTAGGGGAATCCAGGATGGGCTGACTTGTGGGGCTCTGAGCTGGTTCTGTTACCCAGAATCATTTGCAAACCTCAATATTTGGAAAAAAACACTTTTTCCTCACATTTCGGTGATAGAAAGTTCTGGAATCTGAGAGGAGCCACAAATGTCCTTCAACCCAGAATTCCCCCAAGTCTCCTGATAAAAATGGTACCTCACTTGTGTGGGTAGGCCTAGTGCCCGCAACAGGAAATGCCCCAAATCACAACGTGGACATATCACATTTTCACAAAGAAAACAGGGCTGTTTTTTGCAAAGTGCCTAGCTGTGGATTTTGGCCTCTAGCTCAGCCGACACCTAGGGAAACCTACCAAACCTGCACATTTGTTAAAACTAGACACCTAGGGGAATCCAGGATGGGCTGACTTGTGGGGCTCTGATCAGGTTCTGTTACGCAGAATCCTTTGCAAACCTCAAAATGTGGAAAAAAAAAACACTTTTTCCTCACATTTCGGTGACAGAAAGTTCTGGAATCTGAGAGGAGCCACAAATTTCCTTCCACCCAGCGTTCCCCCAAGTCTCCCGATAAAAATGATACCTCACTTGTGGGGGTAGGCCTAGTGCCCGCGACAGGAAATGCCCCAAAACACAATGTGGACATATCACATTTTCACAACGAAAACAGGGCTGTTTTTTGCAAAGTGCCTAGCTGTGGATTTTGGCCTCTAGCTCAGCCGACACCTAGGGAAACCTACCAAACCTGCACATTTTTTAAAACTAGACACCTAGGGGAATCCAGGATGGGCTGACTTGTGGGGCTCTGAGCTGGTTCTGTTACCCAGAATCATTTGCAAACCTCAATAATTGGAAAAAAACACTTTTTCCTCACATTTCGGTGATAGAAAGTTCTGGAATCTGAGAGGAGCCACAAATGTCCTTCAACCCAGAATTCCCCCAAGTCTCCCGATAAAAATGGTACCTCACTTGTGTGGGTAGGCCTAGTGCCCGCGACAGGAAATGCCCCAAATCACATCGTGGACATATCACATTTTCACAAAGAAAACAGGGCTGTTTTTTGCAAAGTGCCTAGCTGTGGATTTTGGCCTCTAGCTCAGCCGACACCTAGGGAAACCTACCAAACCTGCAAATTTTTTGAAACTAGACACCTAGGGGAATCCAGGATGGGCTGACTTGTGGGGCTCTGATCAGGTTCTGTTACCCAGAATCCTTTGCAAACCTCAAAATGTGGGCAAAAAACACTTTTTCCTCACATTTCGGTGACAGAAAGTTCTGGAATCTGAGAGGAGCCACAAATTTCCTTCCACCCAGCGTTCCCCCAAGTCTCCCGATAAAAATGATACCTCACTTGTGGGGGTAGGCCTAGTGCCCGCGACAGGAAATGCCCCAAAACACAACGTGGACATATCACATTTTCACAAAGAAAACAAAGCAGTTTTTTGCAAAGTGGCTAGCTGTGGATTTTGGCCTCTAGCTCAGCTGGGACCTAGGGAAACCTGGCAAAACTGCACAGTTTTGAAAACTAGACACCTAGGGGAATCCAGGATGGGCTGACTTGTGGTGCTCTGATCAGGTTCTGTTACCCAGAATCCTTTGCAAACCTCAAAATGTGGCCAAACAAACACTTTTTCCTCACATTTCGATGACAGAAAGTTCTGGAATCTGAGAGGAGCCACAAATTTCCTTCCACCCAGCGTTCCCCCAAGTCTCCCGATAAAAATGATACCTCACTTGTGGGGGTAGGCCTAGTGCCCGCGACAGGAAATGCCCCAAAACACAATGTGGACATATCACATTTTCACAACGAAAACAGGGCTGTTTTTGCAAAGTGCCTAGCTGTGGATTTTGGCCTTTAGCTCAGCCGACACCTAGGGAAACCTACCAAACCTGCACATTTTTTAAAACTAGACACCTAGGGGAATCCAAGATGGGCTGACTTGTGGGGCTCTGAGCTGGTTCTGTTACCCAGAATCATTTGCAAACCTCAATATTTGGAAAAAAACACTTTTTCCTCACATTTCGGTGATAGAAAGTTCTGGAATCTGAGAGGAGCCACAAATGTCCTTCAACCCAGAATTCCCCCAAGTCTCCCGATAAAAATGGTACCTCACTTGTGTGGGTAGGCCTAGTGCCCGCGACAGGAAATGCCCCAAATCACAACGTGGACATATCACATTTTCACAAAGAAAACAGGGCTGTTTTTTGCAAAGTGCCTAGCTGTGGATTTTGGCCTCTAGCTCAGCCGACATCTAGGGAAACCTACCAAACCTGCAAATGTTTTGAAACTAGACACCTAGGGGAATCCAGGATGGGCTGACTTGTGGGGCTCTGATCAGGTTCTGTTACCCAGAATCCTTTGCAAACCTCAAAATGTGGGCAAAAAACACTTTTTCCTCACATTTCGGTGACAGAAAGTTCTGGAATCTGAGAGGAGCCACAAATTTCCTTCCACCCAGCGTTCCCCCAAGTCTCCCGATAAAAATGATACCTCACTTGTGGGGGTAGGCCTAGTGCCCGCGACAGGAAATGCCCCAAAACACAACGTGGACATATCACATTTTCACAAAGAAAACAAAGCAGTTTTTTGCAAAGTGGCTAGCTGTGGATTTTGGCCTCTAGCTCAGCTGGCACCTAGGGAAACCTGGCAAACCTGCACAGTTTTGAAAACTAGACACCTAGGGGAATCCAGGATGGGCTGACTTGTGGGGCTCTGAGCTGGTTCTGTTACCCAGAATCATTTGCAAACCTCAATATTTGGAAAAAAAACACTTTTTCCTCACATTTCGTTGACAGAAAGTTCTGGAATCTGAGAGGAGCCACAAATGTCCTTCAACCCAGAATTCCCCCAAGTCTCCCGATAAAAATGATACCTCACTTGTGTGGGTAGGCCTAGTGCCCGCGACAGGAAATGCCCCAAATCACAGCGTGGACATATCACATTTTCACAAAGAAAACAGGACTGTTTTTTGCAAAGTGCCTAGCTGTGGATTTTGGCCTCTAGCTCAGCCGACACCTAGGGAAACCTACCAAACCTGCACATTTTTTTAAACTAGACACCTAGGGGAATCCAGGATGGGCTGACTTGTGGGGCTCTGATCAGGTTCTGTTACCCAGAATCCTTTGCAAACCTCAAAATGTGGGCAAAAAACACTTTTTCCTCACATTTCGGTGACAGAAAGTTCTGGAATCTGAGAGGAGCCACAAATTTCCTTCTACCCAGCGTTCCCCCAAGTCTCCCGATAAAAATGATACCTCACTTGTGGGGGTAGGCCTAGTGCCTGCGACAGGAAATGCCCCAAAACACAACGTGGACATATCACATTTTCACAAAGAAAACAAAGCAGTTTTTGCAAAGTGGCTAGCTGTGGATTTTGGCCTCTAGCTCAGCTGGCACCTAGGGAAACCTGGCAAGCCTGCACAGTTTTGAAAACTAGACACCTAGGGGAATCCAGGATGGGCTGACTTGTGGGGCTCTGAGCTGGTTCTGTTACCCAGAATCATTTGCAAACCTCAATATTTGGAAAAAAACACTTTTTCCTCACATTTCGGTGATAGAAAGTTCTGGAATCTGAGAGGAGCCACAAATGTCCTTCAACCCAGAATTCCCCCAAGTCTCCCGATAAAAATGGTACCTCACTTGTGTGGGTAGGCCTAGTGCCCGCAACAGGAAACGCCCCAAATCACAACGTGGACATATCACATTTTTACAAAGAAAACAGGGCTGTTTTTTGCAAAGTGCCTAGCTGTGGATTTTGGCCTGTAGCTCAGCCGGCACCTAGGGAAACCTACCAAACCAGCACATTTGTTAAAACTAGACACCTAGGGGAATCCAGGATGGGCTGACTTGTGGGGCTCTGATCAGGTTCTGTTACGCAGAATCCTTTGCAAACCTCAAAATGTGGGCAAAAAAAACACTTTTTCCTCACATTTCGGTGACAGACAGTTCTGGAATCTGAGAGGAGCCACAAATTTCCTTCCACCCAGCGTTCCCCCAAGTCTCCCGATAAAAATGATACCTCACTTGTGGGGGTAGGCCTAGTGCCCGCGACAGGAAATGCCCCAAAACACAATGTGGACATATCACATTTTCACAACGAAAACAGGGCTGTTTTTTGCAAAGTGCCTAGCTGTGGATTTTGGCCTCTAGCTCAGCCGACACCTAGGGAAACCTACCAAACCTGCACATTTTTTAAAACTAGACACCTAGGGGAATCCAGGATGGGCTGACTTGTGGGGCTCTGAGCTAGTTCTGTTACCCAGAATCATTTGCAAACCTCAATATTTGGAAAAAAACACTTTTTCCTCACATTTCGGTGATAGAAAGTTCTGGAATCTGAGAGGAGCCACAAATGTCCTTCAACCCAGAATTCCCCCAAGTCTCCCGATAAAAATGGTACCTCACTTGTGTGGGTAGGCCTAGTGCCCGCGACAGGAAATGCCCCAAATCACAACGTGGACATATCACATTTTTACAAAGAAAACAGGGCTGTTTTTTGCAAAGTGCCTAGCTGTGGATTTTGGCCTGTAGCTCAGCCGGCACCTAGGGAAACCTACCAAACCAGCACATTTGTTAAAACTAGACACCTAGGGGAATCCAGGATGGGCTGACTTGTGGGGCTCTGATCAGGTTCTGTTACGCAGAATCCTTTGCAAACCTCAAAATGTGGGCAAAAAAAACACTTTTTCCTCACATTTCGGTGACAGAAAGTTCTGGAATCTGAGAGGAGCCACAAATTTCCTGCCACCCAGCATTCCCCCAAGTCTCCCGATAAAAATGATACCTCACTTGTGGGGGTAGGCCTAGTGCCCGCGACAGGAAATGCCCCAAAACACAACGTGGACATATCACATTTTCACAAAGAAAACAAAGCAGTTTTTTGTAAAGTGGCTAGCTGTGGATTTTGGCCTCTAGCTCAGCTGGCACCTAGGGAAACCTGGCAAACCTGCACAGTTTTGAAAACTAGACACCTAGGGGAATCCAGGATGGGCTGACTTGTGGGGCTCTGAGCTGGTTCTGTTACCCAGAATCATTTGCAAACCTCAATATTTGGAAAAAAACACTTTTTCCTCACATTTCGGTGATAGAAAGTTCTGGAATCTGAGAGGAGCCACAAATGTCCTTCAACCCAGAATTCCCCCAAGTCTCCTGATAAAAATGGTACCTCACTTGTGTGGGTAGGCCTAGTGCCCGCAACAGGAAATGCCCCAAATCACAACGTGGACATATCACATTTTCACAAAGAAAACAGGGCTGTTTTTTGCAAAGTGCCTAGCTGTGGATTTTGGCCTCTAGCTCAGCCGACACCTAGGGAAACCTACCAAACCTGCACATTTGTTAAAACTAGACACCTAGGGGAATCCAGGATGGGCTGACTTGTGGGGCTCTGATCAGGTTCTGTTACGCAGAATCCTTTGCAAACCTCAAAATGTGGGCAAAAAAAACACTTTTTCCTCACATTTCGGTGACAGAAAGTTCTGGAATCTGAGAGGAGCCACAAATTTCCTCCCACCCAGCGTTCCCCCAAGTCTCCCGATAAAAATGATACCTCACTTGTGGGGGTAGGCCTAGTGCCCGCGACAGGAAATGCCCCAAAACACAATGTGGACATATCACATTTTCACAACGAAAACAGGGCTGTTTTTTGCAAAGTGCCTAGCTGTGGATTTTGGCCTCTAGCTCAGCCGACACCTAGGGAAACCTACCAAACCTGCACATTTTTTAAAACTAGACACCTAGGGGAATCCAGGATGGGCTGACTTGTGGGGCTCTGAGCTGGTTCTGTTACCCAGAATCATTTGCAAACCTCAATATTTGGAAAAAAATACTTTTTCCTCACATTTCGGTGATAGAAAGTTCTGGAATCTGAGAGGAGCCACAAATGTCCTTCAACCCAGAATTCCCCCAAGTCTCCCGATAAAAATGGTACCTCACTTGTGTGGGTAGGCCTAGTGCCCGCGACAGGAAATGCCCCAAATCACATTGTGGACATATCACATTTTCACAAAGAAAACAGGGCTGTTTTTTGCAAAGTGCCTAGCTGTGGATTTTGGCCTCTAGCTCAGCCGACACCTAGGGAAACCTACCAAACCTGCAAATTTTTTGAAACTAGACACCTAGGGGAATCCAGGATGGGCTGACTTGTGGGGCTCTGATCAGGTTCTGTTACCCAGAATCCTTTGCAAACCTCAAAATGTGGGCAAAAAACACTTTTTCCTCACATTTCGGTGACAGAAAGTTCTGGAATCTGAGAGGAGCCACAAATTTCCTTCCACCCAGCGTTCCCCCAAGTCTCCCGATAAAAATGATACCTCACTTGTGGGGGTAGGCCTAGTGCCCGCGACAGGAAATGCCCCAAAACACAACGTGGACATATCACATTTTCACAAAGAAAACAAAGCAGTTTTTTGCAAAGTGGCTATCTGTGGATTTTGGCCTCTAGCTCAGCTGGCACCTAGGGAAACCTGGCAAACCTGCACAGTTTTGAAAACTAGACACCTAGGGGAATCCAGGATGGGCTGACTTGTGGTGCTCTGATCAGGTTCTGTTACCCAGAATCCTTTGCAAACCTCAAAATGTGGCCAAACAAACACTTTTTCCTCACATTTCGATGACAGAAAGTTCTGAAATCTGAGAGGAGCCACAAATTTCCTTCCACCCAGCGTTCCCCCAAGTCTCCCGATAAAAATGATACCTCACTTGTGGGGGTAGGCCTAGTGCCCGCGACAGGAAATGCCCCAAAACACAATGTGGACATATCACATTTTCACAACGAAAACAGGGCTGTTTTTGCAAAGTGCCTAGCTGTGGATTTTGGCCTTTAGCTCAGCCGACACCTAGGGAAACCTACCAAACCTGCACATTTTTTAAAACTAGACACCTAGGGGAATCCAAGATGGGCTGACTTGTGGGGCTCTGAGCTGGTTCTGTTACCCAGAATCATTTGCAAACCTCAATATTTGGAAAAAAAACACTTTTTCCTCACATTTCGGTGATAGAAAGTTCTGGAATCTGAGAGGAGCCACAAATGTCCTTCAACCCAGAATTCCCCCAAGTCTCCCGATAAAAATGGTACCTCACTTGTGTGGGTAGGCCTAGTGCCCGCGACAGGAAATGCCCCAAATCACAACGTGGACATATCACATTTTCACAAAGAAAACAGGGCTGTTTTTTGCAAAGTGCCTAGCTGTGGATTTTGGCCTCTAGCTCAGCCGACATCTAGGGAAACCTACCAAACCTGCAAATGTTTTGAAACTAGACACCTATGGGAATCCAGGATGGGCTGACTTGTGGGGCTCTGATCAGGTTCTGTTACCCAGAATCCTTTGCAAACCTCAAAATGTGGGCAAAAAACACTTTTTCCTCACATTTCGGTGACAGAAAGTTCTGGAATCTGAGAGGAGCCACAAATTTCCTTCCACCCAGCGTTCCCCCAAGTCTCCCGATAAAAATGATACCTCACTTGTGGGGGTAGGCCTAGTGCCCGCGACAGGAAATGCCCCAAAACACAACGTGGACATATCACATTTTCACAAAGAAAACAAAGCAGTTTTTGCAAAGTGGCTAGCTGTGGATTTTGGCCTCTAGCTCAGCTGGCACCTAGGGAAACCTGGCAAGCCTGCACAGTTTTGAAAACTAGACACCTAGGGGAATCCAGGATGGGCTGACTTGTGGGGCTCTGAGCTGGTTCTGTTACCCAGAATCATTTGCAAACCTCAATATTTGGAAAAAAACACTTTTTCCTCACATTTCGGTGATAGAAAGTTCTGGAATCTGAGAGGAGCCACAAATGTCCTTCAACCCAGAATTCCCCCAAGTCTCCCGATAAAAATGGTACCTCACTTGTGTGGGTAGGCCTAGTGCCCGCAACAGGAAATGCCCCAAATCACAACGTGGACATATCACATTTTTACAAAGAAAACAGGGCTGTTTTTTGCAAAGTGCCTAGCTGTGGATTTTGGCCTGTAGCTCAGCCGGCACCTAGGGAAACCTACCAAACCAGCACATTTGTTAAAACTAGACACCTAGGGGAATCCAGGATGGGCTGACTTGTGGGGCTCTGATCAGGTTCTGTTACGCAGAATCCTTTGCAAACCTCAAAATGTGGGCAAAAAAAACACTTTTTCCTCACATTTCGGTGACAGACAGTTCTGGAATCTGAGAGGAGCCACAAATTTCCTTCCACCCAGCGTTCCCCCAAGTCTCCCGATAAAAATGATACCTCACTTGTGGGGGTAGGCCTAGTGCCCGCGACAGGAAATGCCCCAAAACACAATGTGGACATATCACATTTTCACAACGAAAACAGGGCTGTTTTTTGCAAAGTGCCTAGCTGTGGATTTTGGCCTCTAGCTCAGCCGACACCTAGGGAAACCTACCACACCTGCATATTTTTTAAAACTAGACACCTAGGGGAATCCAGGATGGGCTGACTTGTGGGGCTCTGAGCTGGTTCTGTTACCCAGAATCATTTGCAAACCTCAATATTTGGAAAAAAACACTTTTTCCTCACATTTCGGTGATAGAAAGTTCTGGAATCTGAGAGGAGCCACAAATGTCCTTCAACCCAGAATTCCCCCAAGTCTCCCGATAAAAATGGTACCTCACTTGTGTGGGTAGGCCTAGTGCCCGCGACAGGAAATGCCCCAAATCACAACGTGGACATATCACATTTTCACAAAGAAAACAAAGCAGTTTTTTGTAAAGTGGCTAGCTGTGGATTTTGGCCTCTAGCTCAGCCGACACCTAGGGAAACCTACCAAACCTGCACATTTGTTAAAACTAGACACCTAGGGGAATCCAGGATGGGCTGACTTGCGGGGCTCTGATCAGGTTCTGTCACGCAGAATCCTTTGCAAACCTCAAAATGTGGGCAAAAAAAACACTTTTTCCTCACATTTCGGTGACAGAAAGTTCTGGAATCTGAGAGGAGCCACAAATTTCATTCCACCCAGCGTTCCCCCAAGTCTCCCGATAAAAATGATACCTCACTTGTGGGGGTAGGCCTAGTGCCCCGCGACAGGAAATGCCCCAAAACACAATGTGGACATATCACATTTTCACAACGAAAACAGGGCTGTTTTTTGCAAAGTGCCTAGCTGTGGATTTTGGCCTCTAGCTCAGCCGACACCTAGGGAAACCTACCAAACCTGCACATTTTTTAAAACTAGACACCTAGGGGAATCCAGGATGGGCTGACTTGTGGGGCTCTGAGCTAGTTCTGTTACCCAGAATCATTTGCAAACCTCAATATTTGGAAAAAAAACACTTTTTCCTCACATTTCGGTGATAGAAAGTTCTGGAATCTGAGAGGAGCCACAAATGTCCTTCAACCCAGAATTCCCCCAAGTCTCCCGATAAAAATGGTACCTCACTTGTGTGGGTAGGCCTAGTGCCCGCGACAGGAAATGCCCCAAATCACAACGTGGACATATCACATTTTTACAAAGAAAACAGGGCTGTTTTTTGCAAAGTGCCTAGCTGTGGATTTTGGCCTGTAGCTCAGCCGGCACCTAGGGAAACCTACCAAACCAGCACATTTGTTAAAACTAGACACCTAGGGGAATCCAGGATGGGCTGACTTGTGGGGCTCTGATCAGGTTCTGTTACGTAGAATCCTTTGCAAACCTCAAAATGTGGGCAAAAAAATCACTTTTTCCTCACATTTCGGTGACAGAAAGTTCTGGAATCTGAGAGGAGCCACAAATTTCCTGCCACCCAGCATTCCCCCAAGTCTCCCCGATAAAAATGATACCTCACTTGTGGGGGTAGGCCTAGTGCCCGCGACAGGAAATGCCCCAAAAACACAACGTGGACATATCACATTTTCACAAAGAAAACAAAGCAGTTTTTTGTAAAGTGGCTAGCTGTGGATTTTGGCCTCTAGCTCAGCTGGCACCTAGGGAAACCTGGCAAACCTGCACAGTTTTGAAAACTAGACACCTAGGGGAATCCAGGATGGGCTGACTTGTGGGGCTCTGAGCTGGTTCTGTTACCCAGAATCATTTGCAAACCTCAATATTTGGAAAAAAACACTTTTTCCTCACATTTCGGTGATAGAAAGTTCTGGAATCTGAGAGGAGCCACAAATGTCCTTCAACCCAGAATTCCCCCAAGTCTCCTGATAAAAATGGTACCTCACTTGTGTGGGTAGGCCTAGTGCCCGCAACAGGAAATGCCCCAAATCACAACGTGGACATATCACATTTTCACAAAGAAAACAGGGCTGTTTTTTGCAAAGTGCCTAGCTGTGGATTTTGGCCTCTAGCTCAGCCGACACCTAGGGAAACCTACCAAACCTGCACATTTGTTAAAACTAGACACCTAGGGGAATCCAGGATGGGCTGACTTGTGGGGCTCTGATCAGGTTCTGTTACGCAGAATCCTTTGCAAACCTCAAAATGTGGGCAAAAAAAAACACTTTTTCCTCACATTTCGGTGACAGAAAGTTCTGGAATCTGAGAGGAGCCACAAATTTCCTTCCACCCAGCGTTCCCCCAAGTCTCCCGATAAAAATGATACCTCACTTGTGGGGGTAGGCCTAGTGCCCGCGACAGGAAATGCCCCAAAACACAATGTGGACATATCACATTTTCACAACGAAAACAGGGCTGTTTTTTGCAAAG